>NC_133062.1:5049500-5222500 GCF_048771995.1 Taeniopygia guttata
ACCTTGGACCCCCATTCCTGCCTTTCCCAGCCCCCAGCCCCACCTTTGTGCAAAACCAGAGACCCTCTGAACTCCCCCTTCCCAAACACCCCGGGTGTTCCCACCCTGGTACCCCTTTTTGGGAAACCCTGGACTCCCCTTTCCTGGGCTCAAGGACCCCTGGAACTCCCTTCTACCTCTCCATCCCTGCCCCCCCATTTCCGTGACCCTGAGACCCCCCTGCGCCCCCATTCCTGAGAACCAAGACACCCTTTTACCCCTTTGCCCAGCACTGAGACCCCCCTGCACCCCCTTATCCGGCACCAACACAACCTGTTCCCATCCCCTGCCTCTCCCAACCCCCAGCCCCACCCTTTTCCCTGACCTGGGACCCCTGGGTCCCCATTCCTGCCTTTCCCAGCCCCCAGCTCCTCCTTTCCTTACACTCAGGAGCCCTGGCATCCCCTTTCCTGGGCACAGGATTCCCTGGACACCCCATCCCAGCTCTCCCAGTCCCTGCACCCCCTTTCCTTGGCTCTCAGCCCCTGAACCTCCTTCCCAGCTCTGCCAGCTCTGCAGGTCCCCCCTTTCCTTGGCCTGTGGACCCCCCTGGATCCCCAAACTCTCAGCCCCCTCAGCTCCCCCAAATCTCCATGTCCCCCCAGTTTTCCACTCCCTGCAGTTCCTGGAAGTGGCGCTGTCAGAGCCCGGCCCGGGGGTCCCCCAGTCCTTGATTGTGGGGGACGTGGACGGGACCCCCCGTGAGCGCTGCGGCAGCGAGCGGGGCCGGATGGAGGCACAGACACCGGGGATGGGGGTGGGAGCTGAGCTGGGATATTGGGACAGCCAGAGCTGGGATATTGGGATAGCCAGAACTGGGATATTGGGATAGCCAGAGCTGGGATATTGGGATAGCCAGAACTGGGATATTGGGATAGTCAGAGCTCGGATATTGGGATAACCAGAGCTGGGGTATTGGGACAGCCAGAGCTGGGATATTGGGACAGCCAGAGCTGGGACATTGGGATAACCAGAGCTGGGATATTGGGATAGCCAGAACTGGGATATTGGGATAGCCAGAGCTGGGATATTGGGACAGCCAGAGCTGGGATTTTGGGACAGCCAGACCCTGCTCAAGGACAGGAACCGGCCCGTGGCTGACAGTGACCTGGAGACGGGGCCGGTACAACCAGATCAGGGGCAGTGGGGGGAGCCGGGGCTGGGCTGGGATCAGTGGGAATGGAGGACTCTGAGGGGCTGGGATGGGATCTCTGGGGATGGGAGGGATCTGTGGGGCTGAGATGGGAATCCAGGGAGCTCCAAGGGGCTCCCAGGGGCTGGGACACGACTCCATGGGTCTGTTCTCTCCTTGTTCCCAGGTCTCCACACAGTGCAGGGGGTTTCCAGCTGTGACCTCCTGTCCAACAGAGCGTCCATGGATCCCACCAGTACGGCTATGAGGGCTGGGATTTCATCTCCTTCCAGCTGGGATCTGGGAGCTTTGCAGTGTCCAGCGGTGCTCTCTGGATATCCCAGAGGTGCTGGGAATCCAGAGGGATCATGGTGGAGCAGATGAAGCATTACCTGGGACACACCTGTGTGGAAAGGCCCCCAAAATACATCAGATATGGTCGGGAGGCTCTGGAGCACAAAGGTGGGTGTAGGAGGGGAAGGGCAATTCCTATGGGAATGGGGGATTCAGGAATGGGGAACTTGGGAATGCAGGAATTGCCATGGAATTTCCATGGCCAGATCTCACTCTCATCCCAGTCAGGTGAGAATTCCATGGATGGATCTCCTCCCTAACCCACCGCCATGGGAATTCCATGGGGAAATGATTGGAATTGATAACCAATCCAATGAGAGCTGTGCAATGAGAAGTAATCCCTGCTGGGATTCCATGGGACATTGATCCCAATCCTTTGCCCAGGCTGGCTCTGCTGTGCCCGTAGCTGCACCAGGGGAGTGCCCTGTCCCTGCCCTGAGCCCAGCACAAGCCTTTCCTTGGGTGTTCCGTGCCCTGCCCAGGGCAGGAGGGCACTGCCGGAGCGGCTTTGGTGGCCCCGGGCACCTGGCTGGGCTGAAGCCACTGCAGGGGCTCCTGGGGAATGTTCCAGAGCAGAGCTGAAAGCAAACAGCCGTTTCTGGAGGGGATTCTGCCCCTGGGCCTGTCCTGGGAGCCCAAGGGCAACAGCCCAAAGTGCTGGGGCTCAGTGTCCCTCGGCCAGGCCGTGTTCCCTGGCTGTGCCCTGTCCCTCAGCTGTGCCCTGTCCCTCAGCTCTGTGGGGCCAGGTGTGGCAGCAGGACCTGGGGCAGCCCTGGGGGAGAACAACCCTGAGCCCCAGCTGGGCCAGTTCCCCCAGTTCCCCCCAGGCCACTCCCAGCATGGGCCCTGTGGCTCCCAGTCACCCCCAGTATGGTCCCACTCACTTCCAGTTACACTCAGTGTGATCCCAGTATCATCCCGGTCACTCCCAGTGTGATCCCAGCATGATCCCAGCATGTTCCCAGGTGTTCCCATTCACCCCTATAATAGTTCCAGGCACTCCCAGTATGGTTCCAGTCCTTCCCAGTATGATCCCAGTATGAACCCAGTCACTCTCATTACAGTACCATTTGCCCCCATAAGGTCCCAGTCACTCCAAGTCACCCAGTATGATTCCAGTCACTCCCAGTATGATTCCAGTCACTCCCAGATAGTCCCAGTATTATTGCAGTAACTTCCTTTATGGTTCCTCTGTGATCCCAGTCACTCCTGGTTAATGCAGCCTGGGGTCCCAGGGGTCCATCTGACCCCCGGGCTGCCGCTGCCGTGGGTGTACGGATAGCGCTGCGCTGTCAGGCTCAGCCTGTCTGGGTCCCTCGGCTCAGCTCCCAGCCACAGGCAACTTAGCGAGCACCTCTGGAGTGATTTCAGCTCTGTGAGTTCAGCTCTTGGTGATTTTGCTCTGTGCTCACAAGTGCCTCCTGCAGACACACAGGGATAGAGAGAGGAAAAGGCTGTATGTGGTTCCACAGCGATGTCCTTTATTGCCAGCTCCTCTGAAGGGATGCAGTGACAGTTCTTCTGCTGAACTGGGCAGAAATGGGCCTTTATATGGGGTACTGGGGTGTTGGAAATTGTCCAGTCGCCAGAGTTGAGAAGAATACGACCAATAGCCTTATTACAGAGAGATAAGAAGGGTCTGAATGCAGAAGAGGGGCTTCTTTGGTCCCATCACCGTGACTTAGGCATTTCTTATCTTAGGTGAGGACCGCCAGGGAGGCCTTGCAGGGCCTCTGACTGCTGCAACTCCACTTTCTGTATTTAGGAAAAAGGCGTGCCCTATAGTTCTTTTAAAACAGTGGACAAGGCATGAGAACATAGCTAACAAAATCACAATTAGAATGAAAATCCACAAAATTCCCTTAGCCAAAGATGTACCCTATCCCATTAATCCCCTCTGACCAAAAAGGTCATTGACCCAGTCTGGGTTGCTTTCTCTTTTAAGTCCTTCACAAGTTCCTTCAGTTTCTGGATGTTTGCGTGGATGGATTCTGAGCGTGAAGGGAGATTGATGCAACGCATCCCTTCAAAGTCTTGGCAGCCATGTCCGTGGGCTAGCAGTAGGAAGTCTCGTGGTTTCTTCTTCCTTTAAAAGATCACTTAGGGTGGCAGAGGTAGCATTGGCTTGCTTGCTTAGCCAGCACCCTAAGTGATTTATTTCACCAAGGGCTGCAGCTACCCAGGGTAGGAAGAGGGAGACTGCAATCTTTTTTGGTTTGTTCCATCGTATAATTTTGGATTGGAATTTTCATCAAATTCTGTGTAGGATCTTTTGTAGTGTTTTAATTTGCTTTCTTTTTTCCAATTACATAACAAGGTGATATTTGGAGTAAGGGTAGAAAGTTTTCCAAGGCTACAAGGACCTCCCTGGAGCTGCAAGGCGTTCCCATCCCATAGTCGGTTACCACAGATGAGAAACGTTCCCTTGGGTAATACTTTGGGGTGGAGAGAGCATGCAGAGATCACCTGAGCGGTGTAATTGCACCAGTTGTAGTTCCCACTGTGTTGGCCATTCCGAGTGAGCAATGATGGTCACATCCGCACCAGTGTCCAGCATCCCTGGGAGGTGGATCTTCTCTCCTCTGTAGCATAGACCACACTCGCTATTAGGCTTACTTGGTCCCACAATTTGTGCCCACATTCTGTAGGGTTGAGAGGAAGCTGTTCCCTGTGATTCTTTGGGAGTAGAAAGGCTTGTGCGATCAGAATTCCTCATGAAAGGAAAAATTGTGAGTCTGTGCAGCACAGCTGGACTGAGATTTCTTGTCCTGGGTGCACTGTTTGTACTTTTGGAACAACAAAGATTTCCTCTGGGCCATGGAGAGTGTCACCTATAATTAAAATGTCAAAAAAAAGCCCCTTTTGGCCCATGCTTTCCTGTGGGAACACGATAAACATCATTATCATTAAAGTCAATGGACAAAGCAGTTACCAACTGGCGTCGTGTTCCCATCTGTGTCCCTCCGTGGGTTGGATCCTCTCCAGGTGGCCTGGAATCTCCTGGGATGATGCATGGTTGGGTCTGGATGGCTTTTGATTTGTTGTCTTTGTGCGGGGCCTGGCCGCGCTCCACTGGGAGTTTCCCAAACACTGCTGGTAGCGCTGCTGGTTCTGGGGTCTTTGGTAGGTGTTTTGGGGGTTTTGGGTAGGTAACCTGTCTGGACAGTGTTGCAGCATTTTTGAGAGAAAGAGGACATGAATTGTGAAAGTTGAGCTACTCCAGTCTAGGCCTCAGATTGAGGCCTGGTGGGGCCTTCAAAGCCTCTGACGCAGTTAGAAATTCAGAGCTTGTGGCGCAGATAGAAATAGTCTTAAGGTGTTGTGGGGACCACTGGGTTGTCTGGGTGTGAATTAGTATAGGTTTTATGGTGTAAAGTGTAGGCCGTTTTAAGGAAAAGGTAAACAATGTTAGCCTACCAATTAGAGTGTCTTTGTTTCTGTAAACTATGTGGAAGCTTATATAAACTACCGCCTTATCTTGAATAAACGGAGAACGTTGCATTAATCATATTGGTTGGATGTGCGTTTGTCTTGTCCAGCTTTCCGTTTTTCTGAGATTCCCTGGCTTTAAGTGGCGCCCGAACAGGGACTCAGGAGGCTCCAAAAAGGCTGCCAAATTACTTTTAGAGTAACGGGCAGTCGGGTTTGAGTCGCGCGACGAAAATTCAGGTCCAAATCGCCTCATGGTGACGGGACCGGGATCCCAAATTCACTTTTTGTGAACGGGGATCAAGTGGAACGGAGCAGAAGTCTCCAAACTCCGAATTGGGCAGTTTCCCAACGGGAGGAAAAAGACTCTTAGCATTGTTGTTTGTTTGCGAGAGTCCGTTGGAGCAGTGGGAAGACCTCGGCATTCACAAAGGACCCGAACGGCGGGTGTGGACGTGGCCGGGGCCGGGAAGCTGGAGCGGAGTTGCTGCCTTGCCGAAGAAAAGCGAGAGCGAAGCAACCCGCAGAAGTTGGAGGTAAGCCGTGGAGAGAGAGAGAGGGTGAAAGTTCACCATGGATGGGGATCTGCAGGCTTCAGTGCGGCTTCTCTTTCATATTCTCTCAAAGAGAGCTGAAAAAGTTAAAGAAGCCGATTTAGAACAGTTGGTCCTTTGGGCAAGAAGCAAAGGCAAGCTGCAAAAACCTTTGCTGATTTTTAGTGAAACCGAATGGCAAGAGTTGGGGCAGCTGCTTTGGGATGCAGTGATAGAGGGCAGAAAAGACAAGAAAACACTATTGGAGCTCGGAGGCGTTTGGAAAAAAGTTTTACATACCTTACAGAGCATGGCCGCGGAGAAAAAAGCAGCAGAAGCTGCAATTCAGGCATTTGAGCAATCCACATCAGAACAGATAGAAGCTCAAAAGCCATCTCGGGTTGAAAAATTTTTTAATGTTTGTAATATGCGGCCAGTGCGAGGGCAGAAAGCTCCAGTCAGTCCCTCTGTCAGGGATGTTGTTGCTCGTTTGGAGGGAAGCACAGAGCCAGGCAGCGCAGGGCCGGCCGGCGCGAGACAATGCAAAAATGTGGCCGCGCCCGGAGCGGAAGTGTGCTTGCAAGCGGCGGATGTTAACAGCTCGGCGGTCCCGCGAAGTGAGGCAGACCAGGAAGTGGCCCTGCCGGGTCCCTCGGGAGGCGGGGAGACACCTGAGGAGGCAGGCGGAGTTGGTGACGAAACAGGGCTGAGTCAGGAGGAGGAACTCAGGGGCGGAGATCAAGGCGGAGACCAGGGCGGAGACGGGTGTGTGGCAGCGCAGGCCCCTCGCCCCCCCGCAGCGGCAGTGGCGGCGGCTGCCGCGGGTGCGTGCATGCACAGAAGCGCGGCTCGGCAGTACCCGCCAGCGGCAGCAAGCAGCCTGGCGCGGTTTGGAGGGGCTGGGCACCCCAATGCTAGCGGAATGGCAGAAGCAGCCACCCAAACAACACCAGAGCAGAGCCCTGAAAATGCCAGTTCTCACTCCACCACGGTAGCTCTGCGCTGCCCCCTCCCACCGAGTTCAGATTCTGACGACTCAGAGCCAGACCTTTCTGTTGTCAATTGCAGCAGGGACAAGCGATCACAGAACAAGATACAAAGACCAAATATGTTACAGAAAGAAATAGCCCGCCTTGCCACCCTCTCAAATCGTCAGGCTCAACCAGTGGAACCTTCCACTGGCCAGCAATTGGCATTGCCAGCAGTTTTAAAAAATCCATTGCAGTCCCGATGGGCATCAGTTGTGAAGGATGCTCTTTTGGATGGTGACTGGAAGGCTGTCAGCTCCCTGTCAGGCTTGTCCTGTCATAGTGTCTAATGGGAATGCCATCTGGGAGCCCCATGACTGGAAAATCCTACAATCAGCTAAGCAGACAGTCACCACTTATGGGATCAGATCAGAAGCAGCCAGGAACATCATTCAGTATATATTCACAGCAGATGTGCTTTGTCCTGGTGATTCATCTAACATTGCATCCCTGCTCCTGACACCTTCCCAGTTTCTCATGTTTGAAAGGGAATGGAGGCGGTTGGCAATTGAAGAGGCCAACAAACACACAAATGTGGGAGACCCCTTTTATGGAGTCCAGCCAGATATGCTGACTGGGCAGGGACCATATGCAACCAATCAGGTACAACTTACCTTTCCCGTTGAAATGCACCAATTGTCACAGCAATTGGCCCATCAAGCTTTGCTTTTGGTACCAGACAAGAAAAAGTCAGCATCCTATGCCACCGTAAAGCAAGGAGCCACTGAACCATTCGGACAATTTATTGATAGGCTGTCAGCTGCTTTGAAGGACGCACCTGACGTGCCACCAGACGTTCAGGAACATTTATTCCGATCCCTTGCTTTCGAAAATGCTAACCCACACACAAGAACCATCTTAGCCACCCTTCCTCAAAGCTGTCCAGTCGATGAGATGCTTGTCAGAGCCACACGCGCAGAACAAAGCAACCAAGCTGCAGCATTCACCGCAACCATCCAGGATGCCATGCAACAACAAGGACACATCATTGCAGCTGCTTTATCAAGCAACAACACAAGGAGACAGAAGACGTAATGAAAAAAGTATAGCAATACTGAGTGTTTTCCAAGATACCAAGAAGGATGGACATGATGTAAATCAAAGTTATTTCAAATACAATGTGGATGAAAGATGAAAATGTTAATAATTATTTAATTGCCAAAAATGTCTCTGAAAACAAAGATTTGAGAAAAGTCAGTCAGATGGAATGTTGGCATTGAGTACACAATTTCTGTTTTTGAGTTTTTATAGATAATAATATAAGTGATGATGATTTTTGAGTTTTATAGATAATAAGATAAATGATAATTTTCAAGTTTTTGTAGGTAATGATAAGTAATGATTGTTACTAATGTTATATGAATGCTTTGAAAAGATTGTCTTAAACTATTTTACACATTTCTTGTTGATAAGTTGATCATATAATGTAAGTTGTCTGATTTTTGTGATAAGAATTATTATTAAGATGTTAAGGTATTGAGGTGTTGTTTTAATATTTACAGTCAGTTTTTATATGTCTTATTGTTTTTTAGGTGATTGATTGCAAGATGTGTTTTTCAGGATCCTGTGTGTTTGATTTTTTAACTACTCATGTGTTTTCTTTATCCAATCTTCTATGCAGCTGCAGTTCATCTTCTTTTAAAAATTTATAGTCCAAGTTCTGGTTCAAGATTTCAGACTTCAAATTTTCAGATTTCTGAAGAAAAAGTTTGTTGTATTTAGAGAATTTTTGTTTTAAAAAGAAATTTTAGACAGGTTCAATTATTTGATGGTTTGATAAATTTTTAATAATAAGGTTTTTCACTTATAACTGTTATTTTTAAGACTTTTGTTTTAAACATATCCTCCAATTAGAGTTCGAGCTCTGGCCAAGCTCTGGCTCTACGTGGATGGTGTGATTGACCCAGATGTTTTCTGCATCAAAAAGTATTCAAGTCCTTTTGGCTTGACAATTTGACCATACAGGACAGCTGAGCCTCAAAGGGAGTTTTGGAGAGACATGATCCGGACATGTTTTATCCAAATCTCTGTTGTTTTAAGGTTTTTCAGCTGCTGCAGACACTGGGATGACAATTTGATAGTGTAGCACTTGCTAACTGTGATTTTATATGTAATATTGATTGTGTATTATCTGATTGATTTTTATTTGTTGTTAGTTTCTTTACTATGTGCGTTGTTTTGTTTTTAATGTTTTGTCATGTTTATAACAAAGATGTTGATATTTCCATTTCTTCATGCAAGTTTTAGGGAACAGAATTGAGAGAGGACCCTCCAGTCCCTGTAGGGGTGTTGGGTTTGTTTGTGTTTTAACAGGTGCAGAATCTAGATGGATTTCAGTGAAGAATGTGGAACTTATCAATTGCAAGAGGGCATTGATCTCTCCACAAGTGGATCAGAGGATGCACAGCAAAAGTGGATTGTGCAAAGATTTGTGTTTCACCCAAAGAAGATCGTGGGCTTTGAGGGTTTTTTATAAGTATGTTTTTAATGATGTTATAGAATTTTTTTTTTGCTAAGTTTTAATAAGTTTTAGTAATGCCTGTGATTTTTCTGTTCATCTTGCCATTGTCTTTCAATGGCAAAAGAAAAAGAGGGAGGTCCCAACGTGGATCAACAGCATTTCTACTTGAGTGAGTGTTTTTACCCATCCAACCAAGAAGTCGTGTGATGGACAGGACAGATGCTCTTGCTGCATTGATACGAAAAGGCAGAAACAGAATTTTAAAAATAGATGAAAAAGATATCAACCCGCAGTGATAACAACGTGAACAACAGTTTGCCTGGAACATCCCTGATGAATCCAGTTCTGATGAAAATTAATTTTGTAGAGTACAGAAAAATAAGTTGAAATATTATAAGTGTGAAGTTAGATTTATCAGAAGTTAGTTTATTAGAAGTTATAGTTTATGTTTAGAATTAAGATTGTTTCTTTCATGTTAAACAGGGCATTCAAAAACCTGAGAAATATGTGGTGGGCCTCAATGTTTTTATTAAGCAGTGTTTTGGTTGTTGAAGTATCTGGAATCCTTGACATTAACAAGAGAGAAAATATGTGGATAACTTGGGCCAAACAAACTAGGCAAGATTGATTCTGCCTGTTGTTAGCCACACCGTCTAACCCCTTTTCGTACTTGTTAAATTGGAGTCTCGTTGGGTCCCATTGCAGAGTTCAAAACTTGGACCCGAGCTCAAATAAATTTAAATAGCACTCTGGGAGCGCAAGCTGTTGCATTTGTGCAAAACCTTAAATTTACTGATGACAGTTTTCAAGAATTTGGTCTTTTGGGTTCTGTCCCAGGAAATTACTGTTTGATATTTGGATCTTATGCTACCAAACCAACTCAAGAAAATGGAAAATTGACAGATGACGACACTTGGTTGTCTCCCAGATCACCATTGTATTACAACTATTCAGAATATTGTAACAATTCGACTCAATCTGTGACACCGCCAAGAGGTGGTGCAGGAAAACTGCCTCCAGGAACCTTCCTCATTTGTGGGGACCGAGCCTGGTCAGCAGTCCCTCAAAATGCTAGGGGAGGCCCATGTTATATCGGTAGGTTGACGCTTTTTGCTCCCACCATACATCAGGTTCTAGAATTGCCTCAGAAGACTCAACGAGCCAATCGCAGTGTTCTCCAAATGGACCCTAATTGTAAAGATATAGTGTCATTGTGGGGGCGTGCCTCTGTAGTAGTAGCCTCACTCTTTGCCCCAGGGGTCGCCTCATCAAAAGCGCTCACACAATTGAGAACTCTAGCCTGCTACACAGGAAAACAAATTAATATCACATCTAAATTGATAAGTGAGCTTGCTGCAGATGTAGACGATACCCATCATGCGGTTCTACAAAACAGATCTGCAATTGATTTCCTTCTTTTAGCACAAGGACATGGGTGCGAAGAATTTGAGGGCATGTGCTGCATGAATTGTCTGACCATTCTCAATCGATTTATAAACAGTTAACGCAATTGAAGGACAACATGAGGAAAAAAACATATCGTAGTGGACACTCAATTTGATAACTGGCTCAATTTTTTAGGTTTTTTCGCTGAGTCAAAGATTTAATTCGTTTTGGTATTGTACTTTTTTTTTATCTTTATAGTTATTTTAATTGTATACCGTGTTTTTTACAGTGTGTGCAAAAATTAGTTCATTGCGCCTTCACTTCAGCCTGAGTAGCTCAAAAAGAAAAAGAGGGAATTGTTGCAGCATTTTTGTGAGAAAGAGGACATGAATTACGAAATTTGAGCTACTCCAGTCTAGGCCTCAGATTGAGGCCTGGTGAGGCCTTCAAGCCTCTGACGCAGTTAGAAATTCAGAGCTTGTGGCGCAGATAGAAAATAGTCTTAAGGTGTTGTGGGGACCACTGGGTTGCTTGGGTGTGAATTAGTATAGGTTTTATGGTGTAAGGTGTAGGCCGTTTTAAGGAAAAGGTAAACAATATTGGTTTGCCAATCAGAGTGTCTTTGTTTTTGTAAACTATGTGGAAGCTTATATAAACTACCAACTTATCTTGAATAAACGGAGAACGCTTGATGAACCACATTGGTTTGAACCTGCGTTTGTCTTGTCCAGCTTTCCGTTTTTCTGAGATTCCCTGGCTTTACCAAATTCACTTTTTGTGAACAGGGATCAGGTGGAAAGGAGCAGAAGTCTCCAAACTCCGAATTGGGCCGTTTCCCAACGGGAGGAAAAAGACTCTTCACATTGTTGTTTGTTTGCGAGAGTCCGTTTGAGCAGTGGGAAGACCTCGGCGTTCACAAGGGACCTGAATGGCGGGTGTGGACATGGCCGGGGCCGGAAAGCTGGAGCGGGGGTGCCGCCTTGCCGAAGAAAAGCGAGAGCGAAGCAACCCGCGGAAGTTGGAGGTAAGCCGTGGAGAGAGAGAGAGGGTGAAAGTTCACCATGGATGGGGATCTGCAGGCTTCCCTGCGGCTTCTCTTTCATATTCTCTCAAAGAAAGCTGAAAAAACTAAAGAAGCCGATTTAGAGCATTTGGTCCTGTGGGCAAGAAACAAAGGCAAGCTGCAAAAGCCTTCGCTGATTTTTAGTGAAATCGAATGGCAAGAGTTGGGGCAGCTGCTTTGGGACGCAGTGATAGAGGGCGGAAAAGACAAGAAAACACTATTGGAGCTCGGAGGCGTTTGGAAGAATGTTTTACATACCTTGCAGAGCATGGCCGCGGAGAAAAAAGCAGCAGAAGCTGCAATTCAGGCGTTTGAGCAACCCACATCAGAACAGACAGAAGTTCAGAAGCCATCTCAGGTTGAAAAATTCTTTAATGTTTGTAATATGCGGCCAGTGCGTGGGCAGAAAGCTCCAGTCAGCCCCTCTGTCAGAGATGTTGTCGCTCGTTTGGAGGGAAACGCAGAGCCGGGCGGCGCAGGGCCGGCCGGCGCGGGACAATGCAAAAACGTGGCCATGTTCGGAGCAGAAGTGTGCTCGCAAGCAGCGGATGTTAACAGCTCGGCGGTCCCACGGAGTGAGGCAAACCAGGAAGTGGCCCTGCCAGGTCCCTCGGGAGGCGGGGAGACACCTGAGGAGGCAGGCGGAGTTGGTGACGAAACAGGGCTGAGTCAGGAGGAGGAACTCAGGGGCGGAGATCAAGGCGGAGACCAGGGCGGAGACGGGAGCAAGGCGGCGTTGGCCTCTCGCCCCCCCGCAGCGGCCACGGCGGCGGCTGCCGCGCGTGCGTGCATGCGCAGAGGAGCGGCTCGCCGGCACCTGCCAGCAGCGGCGGCAGCGGCAAGCAGCCTGGCGCGGTTTGGAGGGGCTGGGCACCCCAATGCTAGCGGAATGGCAGAAGCAGCCACCCAAACAACACCAGAGCAGAGCCCTGAAAATGCCAGTTCCCACTCCACCACGGGAGCTCTACGCTGCCCCCTCCCACCGAGTTCAGATTCTGACAACTCAGAGGCAGACCTTCCTGTTGTCAATTGTAGCAGGGACAAGCGATCACAAAACAAGATACAAAGGCAAGAAAAAGTTAGAGAAAGCCCTTCCTCGTCCGTTGTGGAACGGGTTGGGAGAACTAAGGCAACGGGCTGTGGCGGAGAGCAGCAGGGTGCAGCGGTGAGCACCAGTTAGCCGCCCGGGCGCACCGCAGAAGCGGCAGGCAGAGCGGGGCCAGGCAGAGCGGGGCCAGGCAGAGCGGGGCCAGCCAGCACCGAGCCTGAGGCGGCCTGGGGCAAAGCAGACTTCGGCCGAGAGACAGAAGGCTCCTTGTTGCTGAGCAACAGCGCGAGGAGGGAGATGGGCATTCCCGGGGGCTCGGCCGTGCTGGAGTCGGAGCAGGCGGGGCGCGGCCGCATCAGGGGCGTCTCCTCTCCCATCCCCACAGTGACGCAGCAAGGACGGGAGCGAGATGGCGCCGCCCCCTCATCTCCCCGCAGCACCCCGCAATGGCAGCGGAGACGCTGCACAGCCTGGTTGCCACGGTAACGACAACCCCGAGAGCAGCAGTGCCACCGATGGCGAGATGGCAACACTACAGCAAAAATTTCAACAGCATTTTTCCAATTCCTTGCAAAAGTCAGAAGACGCAATGAAAAAGTATAGCAATACTGAGTGTTTTCCAAGATACCAAAAAGGATGAACATTATGCAAATCAAAGTTATTTCAAATACAATGTGGATGAAAATCACTTGAAAAAGATAGAAATGTTAATAATGATTTAATTGCCAAAAATGTCTCTGAAAACAAAGATTTGAGAAAAGTCAGTCAGATGGAATGTTGGCATTGAGTTCACAATTTCTGGTTTTGAGTTTTTATAGATAATAAGATAGGTAATGATGATTTTTGAGTTGTATAGATAATAAGATAAATGATGATTGTCAAGTTTTTATAGGTAATGATAAGTAGTGATTGTTACTAATGTTATATGAATGCTTTGACAAGATTGTTTTAAACTATTTTAAACATTTCCTGTTAATAGGTTGATCATATAATGTAAGTTGTCTGATTTTTGTGATAAGAATTATTATTAAGATGTTAAGGTATTGAGGTGTTGTTTTAATATTTACAGTCAGTTTTCATATGTTTTATGGGTTTACAATCAATTAAGTGATTGATTGTAAGATGTGTTTTTCAGGATCCTGTGTGTTTGATTTTTTTTAACTACTCATGTGTTTTCTTTATTCAATTTTCTATGCAGCTGCAGTTCATCTTCTTTTAAAAATTTATAGTCCAAGTTCTGGTTCAAGATTTCAGACTTCAAATTTTCAGATTTTTGAAGAAAAGGTTTGTTGTATTTAGAGAATTTTTGTCTTGAAACAAATTTTAGACAGGTTCAATTATTTGATGTTTTGATAAATTTTTAATAATAAGGTTTTTCACTTATAACTGTTATTTTTAAGACTTTTGTTTTAAACATATCCTCCAATTAGAGTTCGAGCTCTGGCCAGGCTCTGGCTCTACGTGGATGGTGTGATTGATCCAGATGTTTTCTGCATCAAAAAAGTATTCAAGTCCTTTTGGCTTGACAATTTGACCATACAGGACAGCTGAGCCTCAAAGGAGGTTTTGGAGAGACATGATCCGGACATGTTTTATCCAAATCTCTGTTGTTTTAAGGTTTTTCAGCTGCTGCAGAATCTGGGATGACAATTTGATAGTGTAGCACTTGGTAACTGTGATTTTATATGTAATATTGATTGTGTATTATCTGATTGATTTTTATTTGTTGTTAGTTTCTTTACTATGTGCGTTGTTTTGTTCTTAATGTTTTTTCATGTTTATAACAAAGATGTTGATATTTCTATTTCTTCATGCAAGTTTTAGGGAACAGAATTGAGAGAGGACCCTCCAGTCCCTGTGGGGGTGTTGGGTTTGTTTGTGTTTTAACAGGTGCAGAATCTGGATGGATTTCAGTGAAGAATGTGGAACTTATCAATTGCAAGAGGGCACTGATCTCTCCACAAGTGGATCAGAGGATGCACAGCAAAAGTGGATTGTGCAAAGATTTGTGTTTCACCCACAGAAGATCGTGGGCTTTGAGGTTTTTTTTATAAGTGTGTTTTTAATGATGTTATAGAATTTTTTTTTTGCTAAGTTTTTAATAAGTTTTAGTAATGCCTGTGATTTTTCTGTTCATCTTGCCATTGTCTTTCAATGGCAAAAGAAAAAGAGGGAGGTCCCAACGGGGATCAACAGAAATTCTACTTGAGTGAGTGTTTTTACCCATCCAACCAAGAAGTCGTGTGATGGACAGGACAGATGCTCTTGCTGCATTGATACGAAAAGGCAGAAACAGAATTTTAAAAAATAGATGAAAAAGATATCAACCCGCAGTGATAACAACGTGAACAACAACAGTTTGCCTGGAACATCCCTGATGAATCCAGTTCTGATGAAAATTAATTTTGTAGAGTACAGAAAAATAAGTTGAAATATTATAAGTGTGAAGTTAGATTTATCAGAAGTTAGTTTATTAGAAGTTATAGTTTATGTTTAGAATTAAGATTGTTTCTTTCATGTTAGACAGGGCATTCAAGAACCTGAGAAGAATGTGGTGGGCCTCAATGTTTTTATTTTATAGTTGTTTAATTGAAGTCTCGTTGGGTCCCATCGCAGAGTTCAAAACTTGGACCCGAGCTCAAATAAATTTAAATAGCACTCTGGGAGCGCAAGCTGTTGCATTTGTGCAAAACCTTAAATTTACTGATGACAGTTTTCAAGAATTTGGTCTTTTGGGTTCTGTCCCAGGAAATTACTGTTTGATATTTGGATCTTATGCTACCAAACCAACTCAAGAAAATGGAAAATTGACAGATGACAACACTTGATTGTCTCCCAGATCACCATTGTATTACAACTATTTAGAATATTGTAACAATTCGACTCCAAGAGGTAGTTCAGGAAAAACTGCCCCCAGGAACCTTCCTCATTTGTGGAGACCGAGCCTGGTCAGCAGTCCCTCAAAATGCTAGGGGAGGCCCATGTTATATCGGTAGGTTGATGCTTTTTGCTCCCACCATACATCAGGTTCTCGAATTGCCTCAGAAGACTCAACGAGCCAAACGCAGTGTTCTCCAAATGGACACTTCATTTGATAACTGGCTCAATTCTTCAGGTTTTTCTGGCTGGGTCAAAGACAGTGTGTGCAAAAATTAGTTCATTGTGCCTTCACTCCAGCCTGAGTAGCTCAAAAGAAAAAGAGGGAATTGTTGCAGCATTTTTGAGAGAAAGAGGGCATGAATTGTGAAAGTTGAGCTACTCCAGGCTAGGCCTCAGATTGAGGCCTGGTGTGGCCTTCGGGGCCTCTGACGCAGTTAGAAATTCAGGGCTTGTGGCGCAGATAGAAAATAGTCTTAATGTATTGTGGGGACCACCGGGTGTGAACTAGTATAGGTTTTATGGTGTACAGTGTAGGCCGTTTTAAGGAAAAGGTAAACAATGTTAGCCTACCAATCAGAGTGTCTTTGTTTCTGTAAACTATGTAGAAGCTTATATAAACTACCGCCTGATTTTGAATAAACGGAGAACGTTGCATTAATCATATTGATTGGATGTGCGTTTGTCTTGTCCAGTTTCCCGTTTTCCTGAGGTTCCCTGGCTTTAGAGCCCCTCAATAATAATTAAAGTTTCTCTAGCAATTGCTTTATTCATTATTTGCCTCCCTTCCCTGCCCGGCTGTGACTGGAACTACACCAAAGGGAAAGTGCCTGCAGCCGAGGGAAGGCTGGGCTTGGGTCTCTGGTTCTGTTTGTCCTTGCTGCCGGTGGTGTTGGTTGTTTGCCTTGTACATACTGGTAAAGAACTGCCACTCCTTTTCCCACATCTTTGCCTGAAAGCCCCTTAATTTCAAAGTTATAATAATTGGTAGGGAAGGGGGATCTCATTCTCCATTCCAGAGAGGTCTGGCAGACACCTGTCTTTCAAACCAAGACAAGCTGATAATTAACAATTTATTAGCAATTGTTTATTAACAATTAAGGGAAAATTATCAATTACTTATCAATCTAATCAACAATTAGTTAATCAACTTAGGTAAGAGGGAGGTGCTCACTGGAACGTGGGAGGGTAGCTGCAGAGGTCTCTGGTGAAGGGTGGGAGACCACCAGCAGCAGAAGGTAGGATGTCACCAGCTCCTGCCGCACGCTCCAGCTGACACAAATGTTGTCACTCAAGTGTTGGTCTTTAGAGCACCTCCTTCTTGGGTCCCTGGCCTTACTCTGTCTCTTCTAATGGTTTATCCAGACTGTCCTTCTCCTGGGCTCTGCCTTCCAAAGTCACCTGCCCCATCTTCTCACCTGGCTGCAGGTTAGGAATCCTAGGAAGAGAGGGACTGGTATTAGCCAGAGGAACATTCCCAGCCTGCCGCTTTTCTGTCTCCTTGCAGGGCACACAGTGTTGCATCCTCTCTCTGTGCAAGCAGCGAGCAGCAGATTTAACAGCTGCACTAGCTGCATGGAGGCTGCAGAGATGCAAGGGCAGGAACATGACCAGTTAAATGCCCGGGGACCAACTACAGCACATGGGGTTCCATGTGGAGAAGCAGGCCTTGCTTGTCCCAAAAGGAAGCAGAGCTGGGGACTGGCTGGTCCCTGGATCTCTTGTTGCAGATTTTGCAACCCTCCACAAGCTTACTGTTTCATACAGTGTCTTTTCCCAGTGCCTCCCTGCCAAGGGGTGAAAGATGATGATGAAAGATGAGGATCTTTCTGTGCTCCTGTGGGTGTTTCTGCTGCCTCCCTGGGGCTCCCCATCCCAGTCAGAGGGACTGAAGGGAGGGTGTTGGGGGGTGAACCAGGCTGGGCTTGGTGATGCCCAGCAACAGGACAAGAGGCAACAGGCAGAACCTGAACAAGACAATTCCACCTGAATCTGAGGAAGAACTTCTTTCCTGTGCCGGTGATAAGTTGCGCAGAGAGGGTGTGGAGTGTCCCTCACTGGAATTATTCCAGAGTCCTCTGGACACAACCCTGTGCCACGTAGTCTGGGATGACCCTGCTTCAGCAGGGAAGTGGCACCAGATGACCTAGCGTGGTCCTTCCCACCCTGTCCCACCCTGTGATTCAGTGATACCCATCAGTAGCATGAGTTGGCAAGCGTGGAGATATTTCCCACCTGCACAGCAGGGTGGTCTTAAACTTCCCCAGGCACTCTGGGAAGAACTGCACGTCAAAGGTCTCCTTCTGGCCAGGAGCAATGATGCCACAGTAGGGGTTGATTGAGAACAGGTCATGGACAACATCTGGAAAAACTTCTAGGGAGGTGCTGACACAGTCGTCCTGCTCAGAATACTGCTGCTGCTCAAAATCCAGCTCCTGCACGAAATCCAGCTCCTGCACAGAATCCAGCTCCTGCACGGAATCCAGCTCCTGCACAGAATCCAGCTCCTGATCGGAATCCTGCTCGGAATCCAGCTCCTGCTCAGAATCCTGCTGCCACTTGGAATCTGGCTCCTGCTGCTGCTCAGAATCCTGCTGCTGCTCAGCAGGCCGCCGCAGCTGCCGCACTTTAGGATGTGTCTCCGAAGGATGGTCCTGCTCCGACCAGAAAAGACGCAGCAGCTTTCTGCGATGCTTTACAGTATCATAGGAGAGGAACCGACCTGCAGGGAGGAAGAGGATACCTTCCAAAGACAAAATCCTGTGTTCCCAGCAACTCTGCCTCCTGCTGCAGGTAGGTGGAAGAGAGCTGGGATGCACTTGGAGAATCTCTGGTCAAGTACTTTATTCTAGCAGGAGACAGAGAGTTGGGAGCAGGGTCTCTGCCTGAGCACACACTCCTGCGCCAAAGCAGGAAAGCTGGTTTCAGACAGTGACTTTGCGTTTGCCCTGGAGTGGGGAACTGCACACAGACAGTGGCTGCAGGGCAGCTCACTCGTTACACCACTGTTTTTCCCGGTCTCAGACTTCTCAAAGAGATGACCTGGTGTCCCCCTTCCTAGTCCTGACCCGGCACGTGGCTCTCCCCAGAGCCTGGCTCAGCTGCTTTGCAGAGCAGAAGTGGCTCAGCAAGAACAGAAGGGGCTGAAAGGCAGAGGGGGACAAGGAGAAAACTCTCCAGCTGCAGCTGGGAAGGTGCTGATGAAAGTGGATGCGTGGACAAGGATGAAAAAGCAATTCATGTTTTGAACTGAAGTGGCAGGGTCTTCTCCCCGGGCCCTCAGCTACCAAGTGAAATGCTCTTACGCATCAGAGTGGTTGAGTATGGCTTCTTCAGCTTCTTCACTGGTTCACTCCCTGCAGGTTTCTCCCAGGAGTATTCCAGAGCTACCTCGCCTGTGTTTTGCAGTGTGAAACTAAAAAGCAAGGAGGAGGAATTAAAAAATGTCCAAGAAGTATAAAGCAAATAGTACAGTAATATTGTCTGATGGACTCCTGATACCACTTTCTCCTGAGAAGCATCTTCCCCAGGCAACCCAGCCATGCTCAGACTGCTGTCCTGGGTGGCCCAAGAAAAGATTTCAAAGTCTGGAAGTTTAAGAGAAAAGGGCCAACATGGTGCCCAGGACATTGAAGCTAAGGGGTTTATTCTGGACTTTAGGTCTTAGTTTGACTGCAAACTTATTCTGGAGCAGATGAGGACAGGTGACATACAGTGAAAGCAAACCCGTGGCTGTTCTCAGCAGAAAGGTATGGCAGCATTGAGCCTCTCCTGAGCACCACCTCCTGCTTGGCTTTGCGTGCACGTAAAAGGGCCTGTGCTGGTTTGGGTGGGGTAGAGTTCTGGGAAGCAGTTCTGGCTCAGCCTTGGGCAAAGGCAGCTCCTGCTCACAGAGCCTCCAGCACTCACGTGGCTGTCCCTGTCTGGAAGGGCAAGGTACTCTTGAACTGAATCATGGTCGTGCTCAGCTTGAACTGGGTGTAGGCAACCACAGCACTGAGGTACACCTCCAACTCCTGGCTGCTCTCCTCCACCACAGTGTGAGCTGGTTCCGGGGCTGTCTCGACCACCTGCAAACAGAGGAGGGAAGAATCACTGAGCAGAGCCCAGAAAGTCAGGCTGAGAAGGGAATCTTCTGGCCTACAAGATCACTAGAAAGGACCATTCACTTTTACTGCCCTGCAAAGATGACAAAACTGGGACTGCTTTGCTACAGTACTTGTTTCTGCCCACTGATCCAAGCGGTCACTACCACAGCTGTTAATACACCCAGAGAGACTACAGCTGCATTCCAGTCCCTGTACTTCAATCTTGCAGAGGGCCTGGCTTTTTTCCTCGTTCCTATAAATCCAGCAGGTCTCCAAACTAGGGTTAAGTTCCCCTGCTGGAGCTCTGTGGATGGAGAACCCCAAGAGTGAAGAGTTCTAGAAAGCACCTTTTTCTTCTTGTCTTAGAAGAAAGTGCTCTCCAGGTCTCCTGTCTGGAGCAACTGCTTGGAGCTGGGGATGGGCATTTTGGGATGTGAAAGACCTCACTAGGAAAATCTCCAACTGCAGATATTCTGATAGAAAAGAGGATGGTTTAGAGGCCTTAAAATGGTCCAGAAACTCGGAAAGAACCTCCACCCAAGATGAGTGTGTTTGGCAATAATGACAATGAAAGTAAGACTCTTTGGAGATGATCCTTCTCCAGACTCCTTCGTAGAGTCATGCAGTGCCTGGGCTACACCATGATGAGATATCCCACACCAAATACAGAGACCACAACTAAATTCTCATGCAGACAAAACTTGGAGTTCACCAGCACATGCAGGAGAAGTGTATTTCTCTCCACTTCAAAAGAAGAGACAGAGTGCAGCAGACTAAATTCCTTGTTGGTAAAAGGGCACCAATCAGCTGAAGAGATTTCTAACACCGTAAAATGGGATAAAATCGTAAAACATTGCCTTCCATTCTACATGGGCTGCAACACTTGTGTTTGTGGCCCAGACTGAGGCTTTGGGTGTGGCTGAAGGTCTCTTATCAAAAGGCTTCCTCCTCTCCTGTGTGTGTATCCGGTCACTGTGCCTCCACCTCTCCGTTCAAATGCGCTGCTGGTGAACCTCATGGCTGTCCAATGTCCAGAGGAAGCAGGAGCTGCTCAGCCAGCAGTGATGGTGTTCTAGTGGTTCTTTTTGTAAAACCCGGGTTGGCTTTTCTTGCCATTTTGCTTCTTACCTGCTTTATTTTAGGCCGCGTGGCGGCTGCCGGGTTTTTCCTGGTGGTATTCTTCCATATGACAATGCACATTTGGTCATCCCAGTCAGGAACCTTCTTTTGTGGCAGCTCAAAGTTGACCTTGGTCATCTTACATTTCACAAGGTGCCTCATGAAGGTGGCTGGGACATCTGATTTCAAGATCACTGTGATGTCCTTGGCACAGCCAGGATGGAGGTGTCCCACCTAGGGAGAATCAGGGAGTCAAGACCAAACTGGAAGCACTGCCAAGGGCAGGACTGACAGCAAAAGGGACTGACGGACGTGGTGAGCAGCTGTGCCGGGAATCTGCACCTCAGAGTGGATTTAGTGAAGTTTGATAGACAAAAGTATGAACAGAAGGTGCCACCTCCCGTAACATGAAACCTTTTCTGCAAGGCTGGCAGCCTTGGCCCAGCCAAGCCAGGGACTGCATCTCCCACGTGGCACTGGAATGGGCTATCAGTGGTATGTGAGCACTCCCTACCAGCTCCTGGGAACACCAGGGCAGGGCCTGAGCAATGGGGAAAGGCAGAGCAGTCCACGCTCACCTTGGGGGAGAACAGGAATGGGGCATCTGCCTCCCACTCAAAGCGCATGAACTGCTTAAGGCTGCGGTTGGTGACGGCGAAGGTCCTGTAGCAGCGCTTCCCGACAGGACAGTCCCCAAACTCGATGTGATTCACTCTGACAGCTGTTAAGGAGGAGAGCAAGGGATCTCAGCATGCAGGGAGCTCCACCTGCCCCCTGACGTGCACAGACACCTGCATGTTCAATGCTTCCTTGCTCCAAGCCTTCCCCCCTCTGAGAGGGAGCTCCCCAGGCAGTTTCACCACTTCCAGGGACACATCCCTGAGCCAGTGACGTGCAGCACAGCACACACTGCTCTGCATGCATGGCTACCACGCCCACAGGCCACCAAGTCCCGTGGGAGACAGCCCAGGCCTGGCTAGAGGGAGGACACACATGATCAGATATTTTCCTCTTCCTTGCTCCACCTTGGCAGTCTCTCCTCTCTTACCATCAGTGATGTCTTTCTTCAGACTGCTCTTAACATTCCTTTCCTGTGTGTCATCCTCTAGTCCAAGCAGGGTGAATTCCTCCTTGTGGCCTTCACCCACCAGCTCTATTAGGGTCTCGTTAGAGTAGCTGTCCTTCACTAACACATGAATCTTCCCTTCCAGATGTTGAGCCACGGTGGGTTTGAAAATTACATCAAACTCAGTTGATTTCCCGGGACTCAGATGGAAGAAAGGCTTCTTTGGGATCTTGCTCGCTGCACAGCAATGGAAATCAGAGTTAGGTGGTACAGCTGTACAGAGGAAATATTTCCATAGCATACATGAGGAATAAGAGGTTGAAACCAGCTGCCTTCTAAGCACAGGTTCTACCCCCTGTGGTTCCAGAGTGGTTCCAGACCCTCTTCCTCTGTTCACAAGACGGCCACCTCCAGACACAGCTTAACCTCAGGCTGATGCCCAGCCCTCATTCCATCTGCTTCCAGCCAGCTCCAGCCATATGGAAAGCTGAGCCAAAGAGTGCTTTGGGCTTCTGCTGGCTGGCTGTGTGCTCAAGGGCTGTGTCTGTTCAGGCTGGTACCTTCCCACGTGCAGCAAATACCTCAGAGGGTCCTCTGAGGTAGTGGCAGTCCCCCACAACTCAACCCACCACGTCTAGAAGAACAGAACTTGCTACAGCTTGCTAGGAGGAGACCCTGCAAAAAGCCCCCAAGAAAAGCTTGGGGGACAGAGAGCCCAAGGAAAGAAACTGTGCCTAACATCTGGCTGCTGCTCAGAGAACCAAGAGCAGGGCACACATTTTCCCTCTGTGCACGATTGCACTTCATGGTTAATGGATTTACCTTTTCCAATGAGTTCCTTTTTCACATCTCCAGTGTGGAATACCTTGACTGGGGAGGTCCTGCCTTTCAAGAAGAACATTCCATGCTCATCCTCCAGGAGTAACATAAACTGAGAAAAGAGAAGCCAGAGCACAAGGATACTGTGAGTCCAGGATGGCACAGGGACTGACACTGCAGTGCTGCTGGTCCCACACGGGAGGCCAGCACCTCTCCCACTACAAACAGCACTTAGCACAAAAGTTAAGTCAAACCAGCCAGGGAAAAAAGGGCATCCAGAGGCATCTGGATAGAAGTGACACAGAACCAAACAGGGCAGAAAGTAATGAGCAGAATGTATTTAAACCACCTCTAAGTCTACTTAAAATGTAATAAACTGGGATCAAATACAATCTAATGGAACTGGGAAATCACACATGCCCATGAGAACAAAAGGTGACCTGAGAGACAGGGGAAAATACTCCACCACCTTTCTTGTGTTCAACTTAAAGAAGAAAGACTGGGCAGAAAATTTCCAAGAACTCCCTTCTTGGAGAACAGACGTCAGTCACTTGTTCAAAAAGAATTTCTGACACCTCTTTCCAGGTTTGCCATGTTCTTTGGGACCCTTCCCCTGTGCCACAAGCACTTGTTCCCAAACCAGACCATTCCTCGAGCAGGTCCTCCTCACCTTGACAGGTATGATGCCATCGTTACGGATGACCAGAGGGAGCACCTCTGAATCCCACAGCTGGAGCCTCTTGAAGCGCAGCACGGCGTTTCCCCTCTCGCTGCGAGCACTTGAGCACACGACTGTCAACCGCGGCTCGTGCCCCTTCCCGCTGATGGTGAAGGTCAGGATTTGGGGTTCAATTCCCACAGAGCTGCAGGAGAGGCACAGAAACAATTTCAGCTGGCACTAGCCCACTTCTCAGTGGGCAAGCAAAGCAACAAGGGCCACCCACAGTGTTTTCCTTGCCTGGTGCTCCTGTACCCCACAACACAGCCCCCCACCAGCCTCTTCCCAATCCACTCAGGGCCATTCACAAGAGGAATCTGCTCCAAAGAGCCAGAGCCTTCCACAATAACACTTAAAAATAATTTCACTTAATTGAATTATGCAGCACAGCAGGTAAATGAGAAGGCACCAGATGAGATATGGCAAATCCCCTGGCTGCAGTGAGATGAGACTTATGCAACGAGCAAAAGCACAGCATGGAAGCAGTACAAAAGCAAGAAGGCAAATAGAAATGATTGTCACTAGCAGTAAAGATCTTTTCCAAGAACAGTAAAAAAGCAATTGCTCATTAGAAATTAGGCTTCTCTTGCTCCAATTCAGCCACTAAAGGGTTGAGGAAGGGCAGGTCAAAGCCCCAGTTCACAGGTCCCAGGGCAGAGGAACTGGGCTCCTCTTTCATACCAGCTCCAAACACTCACATAAAATAGCTTAATGAATGCCAGGGGGTCACACAGGATCACTTAAGTTTACAGAAACAAAGAGAAAACGTGACTGCTGACTTGCTGGCACAGAAACTGCTTCATCTAAGCCTTTGTCCTTGGAAACCCCCAGCTCAGCTGCAGCACATCTCAGTAACTTGCGGTTGGCCACCTGTACTATTTCCCTGTCTTCACAGTTCCTCACACAGGCTAAACCATCAGCCTCATTCTCCTGCTCTAAGGGCTATTGGCTCCCAGATCATCTCATGCCAAGTACTCTGCCTAAGGCTACTGACAGCATTAGCGCTAACAAGAGGTCTGTGCCTTCCCAGGGGAGAGGCAGCTATCAGTGAGGCCTCCCCCAGTATTTCACAGGGTCAGTTACCCTTTTGGGATGACAAGGGAAGCCTTGAAAGTGCAGTTGTAGTTCTGCTCCTCTGGTGGGGTGAAGGTCACCGTAGCAATGGCATAGGATGAGCCGGCAATGGACATCTTGACTGGATACAACTTGAAAATGTTTTTGATAGGACTTTTTTCCTTGAGGGAACCCAGAGAGCAGTGTTAGGAGGAAACACCTTTCAACATGACGCAGTTTTATCCATAAATGCATTAATGAGAGCAGTCCCAGACACTGTGTCTTCCTTCCTGCTTCCCTGGGCAGGCTCCCTCCCTCCCAGGGAATGCCGACTTTGTGCTGAAGCACTGTGTGTTTTGAGGGCTGGCAGCTGCCCCAGCCTATCTGGGAGGTGGGCATTGCATGGAAAACCCTGCAAATGACCTAGAACTGGCCTTCAAGGAAAAGGAAAAGCCAGGGAGCCTGAGAAAATGCTCTTCTTTGAGCCCTGGCATGTCAGGTCATAACATCCCCTCTCTGTGTGTGCTTCCCAGAGAGGTTCAGAAGGATTCACTTCTCCCACCGAAGACCCAGAGGTGTGAGCCAAAACCAAGACATGCAGAATTCCACACAACTGCTCCCTGGTTCTGCTGCCCTCCCCTGCACTTTGACCTGCACTGAGCTAGCCTTGTCTGGGCCACAGGATCAATGCACCTGGAGAACAAAACAGGCTCTCAAACGGCCCTTAGAGGGCAACCACCTCCTTGGCCTTCTGTTCCACCTTGGCCTCCTGTTCTTACCTCTCCAGACAGCGGTTTGATGGAGAGGACCACGTCACATGGCAGATGGCGTGCGTTGTAGATACTGAAATGAGCTTCAGCCTCTCGCCCAACCTGAATATTGCTGAAGATGAATCTGTTCTCATCTGTGACGAACAGGCCGGCGCCTTTCACCGACTGCATCTTCTGGACGAGGTCGCTGCTGCTGCAGATCGGGTAGTCCTCAAAGATTGATGTGACGTCCTCAACAAGTGCTGTGGACACACCAGAGGGATGAGCATGGAGAAGCCTCCCTGATGTGTTTATCTGGACCCTGCTGGCCTCTCAGAAGGCTTGATAAGCCCTTTCTGCCCGGGTGACTGCTAAACCCAGCCTTGGGTGGGGGAGCTGGCTGAGGATGGAGCTCAGTCAAACTCAGCCTTAGAGAGCATTGCTTTCCTTTTATCCTTCCATGCATCCCTCTCAGCTGGGAGGGATGAGTCCACTGGTGGACTCGAAGAGGGCTGGAACCTCTGAGGATTTTAAGGAGGGAACCCAGGCCTAGCATGGCTCTCTGTCCAAGCAGCAAGTTCAGGTGCTGATCAGCAGCAGGTGTGACCAAGGGCACTGTGGGCAGTAGGTACCTGGGAGGCAGGACTTGGCAATCAGGGTAAAGGGAATGCCGAGGGGATTGTCCTTGGGGTCTCTGCCCGTGATGTCAATGTAGAGCTGCTTCTCACACGTCCCCTCCTGCCTGGCAAGGCATTCCACTGAGATCTTCTGCTGGCCCCCGGGACCGATGGAACCGGAACAGGGGGACACCGTGAACATGCCAACACTGAGGCGGCGCTGCAGGAAAAGTTCCAGGAGAGGCTGATGGCTAATGGCTGTGCCTTGAGCATCCCAGCAAGGAATATGTCCTGCCTTGGCCTCCAGCTGGGCCCAAGCACCCAGTCCCAGGGCAGGGAAGGATAACTCCATGGCCCAAAGGCAGCCCCAAGCTGAGAGCAACAAGCCAAGAGGAGCTGCAAGCCTGTCCCAAGTGGCAGAGAGAAAGGAGTTTGAGTGTGAAGACTAAAGGTAGTAGCTGTGATCCTCCAGAGGTAACAGAAATAGCAGAGAGCAGAAATAGCTGTGAGAAATGATGGGAGGGAACTGGGAAGAAGAAAAAGCAATGTTGTCTGAGCTCTGTGGACCGGGAGTTCAGTGGGGGATGTTTTTGCTTCTGTGGTGTGCACAGACCTACGCTGCCTCACAGCTAGCAAACACAGGACCTGCTCCCCTCTGTTGACCCCACCGCTCCAGGTCAGAGGCAGAGTACAGGACTGCCAGGGGGACTGAGCAGACACTGGACTCCATCCTGCAGACCATGTCCCACCCTGTGGCGATGAGCCCCCAGCCCGGGCACAGCAGCATCTTCTCACATCCCCTGCAGCAGCACTGCTGGGGAGCAGGAGTCACCCACCTGTGTCGAGGAACTTGATTTCCTTCTCAGTGAGCACTTTGCAGATTCCCCTTGCTGTAAACTGAGAGGAGAAAGCAGAGGTATCTGTCATGCTGAGCTGCCCTGCCTTCCTCTGAGGCTGAGGCTGGCCTTCCTCCTCAGAGAGGAAAGCCTTCCTCCTGATGGCTCCCAGAGAGCAACCTGCAGCTCCCAGTGCCGGACAGAGCAGCTCTATCACCAGCTTCACACTACACGTGGGGTACCGAGGTGCTTTTTTGCTCCCTCTCCCCAGACCAGGGATGCAGATGGACAATAGCCCAGGTCTCCTGGCTGCCTGCCCCTTACCAGCTGTGGGGTGCTGCCTCCTCACACAGGAAGGGTGGTGCAGGGCTTCTCCTACCTTTTGCTTTCCAAGGCTGATGCCTCCTCGGGTGCTTGGCGGATGCAGAATTTGAAGTTGAGTGTGCCTTTGTTGTCCAGCACGACCGTCAGGGTCTTCCTGGAGCCCTTGACCATGGCTCCGAAGTTGATGGGTGAGGCAGGCTCAACGCTGCACTTGCTGTACTCGGCTTTCGCCGACACCCTCAACGGGATGTTGCCGACAAGCTCGCTTCCTTCACCGGAGCTGGCATCTCTCACCTGCGTCCACAGGAAGGGAGGTGACCAAAGCAAAGAGGCCAGCCTCCACCCCAGCCCCCAGCCTCCACCCCAGGCCTCCAGTTTACCCCTCCCATTTTAGGCACCTCCTCCAGAGTCCACTTAGGAATTCTCAGCTCCACTTAGGAAGCCTCCCAAATGGTTTTGAAAGACTGTTTGTGTATGTAGGAGAGAGGATTCTCCAGTCAAAGCCCTCCTTCCATTAGACACCTGTGGGAACCCAGGGAATATCCCCCTGTCTGCTCTGGAGTGCTCTGACTCCCAGGAAAACACTGACTTTGACCCTCATTCATGGAGAAAACTTCCAAAGCCTCAAGGTAAACTAGAGACCACAAAAGTGTGAAACAGATTGTAGAGAGTACTTTAGTATGTCACATAGGGGAGAAATTTAGGTTTTAGCATTTTTAGTATGTTATAGATGGGTTCAAGATGAAAGATATAGGGTGTTGTCTTGAGTTCCTTTCTTCTTTCTTCTTCTTCCTCTTTCTTCTTGGCTTTAGGTGGTATCTTGTAATTAGGTAGAAAAATCTGCATTGCGGGTCGTTAGGGGTCAGTTATTGGGTTAGAAAGGGAAAAAATGTAACTTCTCAATTGGGTAGTTTAGTTTTTGATTAGACTTAAAAAAACCTTGCAGCACGAGGTTGTTGGCCATTTTTGTGCTGTTTTCACGCATGCAAGGTCTGGGCACAGACAGTGTGCTGAAGTTTTGGTAAGATAACAATAAAACAAGAACCTGAAGACCAAAGAAGTCCAATGTGTCTCTCATTCCTGACATAGAACTGTTCCAGAAGGGTCTCCCCTGCCAGGGGAGCCCTCAGGGAGTTGACCAACTTGGGGCCCACAAACTCACGGGCACCTATCCTGTTTACGCTCCCAAAACACCATGTGATAACGCAGCCTGGCCCAGGCAGCTCACCTGACAGTACAGGATGGGTTTGTCCTTGAGGAGAATTTCTCTTGTGGGGTGGAAGAGCATCTCAACATCCACGCCAGGCTGGGAGGCAGTCAGCATGCCCGACTTAGGCTCAACAGTGAAGTGGGAGGCCACGTCTCGCATCCTGGGACCTGCACCGCCCAGCATGAAACTGGGGAGAAAGGGAAGGGATGGAGATCTCTGCAGCTAAAAGTATTGGTGCCACCAGCACAGCCTGGACTTTGCATAGGACCAGAAAAAAGGAAAAGCTCTGCTCAGGGAATCCTGGATCTTGACAGAGAGTGCAGACAATCATGAGGTTACTGCAAGAAAGCTCAACACTGACAGTTTTCATTCATTTCTTTACAGAGTCTCAGAAAGAGAAAGGAGGTGACCATCAAAGAAAGGCAATGAATCTCAGCATTTCAGTGGCTGAAATTTTGGGGCTCTCCTTTGGGCTCCAGCTGAGCTGTGAAGAACTGTTGGTTTGTGGCTGGATTCTCTGGTGAAATAACTGATATTAGAGAGCCCAGGGTTTGTACTTACCACAAGGTAGCCAGCATGGAAACAGGTTCTAGCCATTGACAGAGGGAGAATTCAGGCCTGGGAATCCGAGGAAATGCTCACTACCAGGCAGCTGGGCTTACCTGTACTCAATGTTGTATGCCCCTTTGTTCTGTAGAGTCAGGACGTGCTTCGCATTATCGAGGACATTAATGGTTCCAAATTCCAAACTTCCACCTGGACCTGCGGAAAACCCACAGAGCGAGGTCAAACACGGTATTTGTGAGCTGCTGCAGAATACACCAGGTCACAAGCTACATGGAGGTCTTGGCACAAAACCCTTTTCAGTAAGTTTCCATTCTTGAAGGTGTTTTCCAGCTACTTGTCTGCCCTTTCTCTTCTCACTCAAAATATCTGCAGGCTTAGTAGCTAAGGAGCTCAGCTCCCATTTCCTCACTTCCAAGCACAAATCCAATTACTTCACATGCTGTGCTGAGCCTATGGGGCTTGCCAACTGCCTGTTCACGTCACTGCTGTTTCAGAGCCCCCAGATCCAATCTGCTCATGAAGCTGCACACTTCAAAGGTCAGAGGAAAGAGACTTAAGGCTGTCAGTGCCCTGACGATGCTTTATTCCACACAGCTTGCAGGGTATATGCTTTATGCATCCACGCCATCCTTGCATCCCATCCCATCCCATCCCATCCCATCCCATCCCATCCCATCCCATCCCATCCCATCCCATCCCATCCCATCCCATCCCATCCCATCCCATCCCATCCCATCCCATCCCATTCCATCCCAGTGCTTTGGGCACCCAAAGGTAATGCAGTGCACCTGCACTGCTTTGTTTAGGAGGCATCCACTGACCTTCAGGCATGTCAAAGCTCAGAGAAATGTTATAGACCTCTGCGGAGATTTTGATGTTTTCGGCCTGAACAATCCCCAGGATGTTTTCTGGATCTGAAACCTGAGGCAGCAAGGAACAAACACTGCTCAGATTGTTCTTTTGGTAGACAGCTTGTAAGTCCTTGTCTCTGCTGGCTGCTTCCCCTGTGGCCTCCCTGGCTTCACAAGCGTTGGAGGACGCCCGAACTTTGCTAACCTGTTCATCTCATGGGCTGCCCCAGTGGGATTCTGCCACAGTAAAACACCCTATCAGCCCAACTCTGCACTCTTCAGCAGGGAATGCTCTCTTGGAGAGGCACAGAGATGTAAGAACAACCACAAGAAGTGTGAGGTGTCTTAGAGCAGGTGGCATTGACAACCCTCTCCAATTGCTTAGCACCTTCTCTGAAATGCACACCTAAACCATGGGGAACAAAATCCCAGGGGGAGAGTTGTTGCACTGTGGAAGAGCTTCAGACAAAGTCCAATGTAGAGCCCACGCTGCAGTCTGTACAAGCAAACAACAACCTCCAAGCACCCACAGGGACAAGGTTGTGGTACAGGCTCAGGGTGCAGTGTCTGGTTATCTGGGGGGACGTGGATGCACTGCACGTTCTGGCAAACGCTGTGTAGAGGCAGAAGTTGGGGTCACAGCACCCTTGTGTCTGTCAGGTGCAGCTCTTCCTGCCCCTGCCCCCAGCAGCACACAGCCCCTCTCACCTCTAGCTGGAGAGTCTTCTCAATGCTGCCCATCTGCCCGGCCCTGAAATGCACTGTCACTTCAAACTCTGAGCGGGGATCAATGGCGCCGTTATCTTGTGACAAGGAGAAGTTCTCAGCAAGGTCATCCAGCCCACTGAGCTGCCAGGCCACGGGCAGCAGGGTGTCGTTTCTCAGGACCAAGGTCCTGCTGTCAGTGCTGCAGAGACAGGAAGGCACTTGGCATCAGCTGCTGGATGGCCACACCAGCCTGGCCACTGAATGCAACTTGGAGCAGCTCCATCCATGCCCTGGAAACCAGAGTCAAACGTTTTCTCTTTGTCACAAGACTTGGAGTGCTTGTGGGATGACTGACCTGTGCAGAAACTGCTTGTTAAAAGACAGCTCCAGGGGGCTGACCTCCAGCTTCATGCGCACCCCAAGGCAGCACAGGCTGAAGACCACTGGCTCCGGGTTCTTCCCAACGCTGCAGATGAGTTTGTCTTGCAGGAAGCCAGGGGAAGTGGGGTATGCCCAAATGGTCAGCTCCTGGACATGGCCCCACAGGAAGAAACAGAAAGAGCTCTGTGTGAGAGCAGGAGGAGCAGCCCCTGGGCACTTCTGCGTCCCTGCTCTGCCTGCCCCTCTCCTACCTGCTTCTGCTTTGGTTTCAGCGCCATGCTGGGAGGGTCCAAAAGGAACGTCTCTGCTTCCCCAGCATTCTCAAAGAGGAACTGGACCTCTACATCCATGGGGGAGCTGTTGAGGATGGTTATATTCTCCGCGTTGCCAGGACAGTTCTGGGCCTTGTACCTGTCCACAAAAGGGGAAAAGGCTGCAGAGCAGACTGTTGCCTTTGCCACACACCAAGGAGAGCACTGTGTGCACCCGAGGAAGTGATGCTGCAAGACCCTGCTCTAACAAACAAAAGTGAGAAATGGATCCCAGGCAGGGGCATGGCCGTGTGCTCGTCCTTGCCTTACTCTGATGCCTTCCCCAGCCCAGAAGCCTGATGATGCTCAGGCCACTGCAAGAGTTTTTAACACAATGTAAATTCAAAGGTGCCTAGGAAAATAACACTACACCAGGCACATGGGTTCTTTCCCCTTCTTTCTTGGGGGGCCTTCCCTGCAGGGTATAAGGAAAGGCTTTTGAAAAAATAGTTTAGCTAATTTCTTTCATAAAGGTCATGAAACTGCTTTGGATTTTATGGGTTAGCGCAAAGTCTGAGAAAGAAGCATAAAGCATCAATTCCCAAGAGCAATGCAAAAAGATAACAAATGATCCTTCTCTCAGGTGTGGAAATTACTTTGGATTAAAAGGGTTAAAGAGGCAAACAGAAATCCCAGACCATCTATCAGTCTGGCTAAAGATTGTCTGTTTTTTAAAGTATTTTGATTTCATTTACTTGGGTTGTCAAAATAGCCCTTGCCCTCCAGAGCTCCCATGGAAGCCAGAACTTAATACTAAATGTCATTAAAAAGAAGTGACAGTAAAAGTAGAAATACACAATAGCTTAAATGACAAAGTGTTTAGGCAGACTTTACCCAGCAGTGAGGAAGCATTGTCATTACAGGGAAATGTAATTCCTGCTGTACGTTACCCCCAACACCCATTGGCAGGTCAATAATAAAATCTTATTAATTATTAGAGGTTAATGAAAGGTTTACAAAACCATCTACAGAATAATTGCTCAATCAGGCTACCTGCAGAGCTCAAAGCACTTCACAAACCACCATAAAGTTCATTTCCTAAAGGGTGAAGCTGAAATGTGGAGGGGGACAGAAGTTGCCCCCGAGTCACCTTTGGACCGGCAGCAGCAAGGGGGCCACCAAGGCACCCACTGGGCAGGCAGAGCAGCTCCTCCAAGGCTCATTTGCCTCTTTTCTGCTCACGTTCACACATCTGTGGTCCCTCAAACCCATGTGTCTCCCAGGACTCTGCCAGGGACTGCCCTGGGCTGTGCCACCAGGACAGCCTGTCTCCCTAGACATGTCACAAAAGTACAGGGCCCAGCAGGGAGCACGTACCACTCTCTTGATTTCCCACACATCAGCGGCCCAAAGTGGAATCGCTCTGTGCTTTCAACATACTCCTTGAAGATTATTTCACCTTCCTTCATGGTTTTCCTCCACTGTGGAAACACCACCCTGGGCAGAGAAGGCGGGGAAGGAAGAGCTATGAGATGCTCCGAGTAGGAAATGTCGTCAGAACGCCAAAACCCCTCCTGGAGGCTGAGGCACCATCTGCCTTGCCAGCTCCAGCACAGGAGGAGGTGCTGGGTGACCTCAGGCAGCACGATCTGCCCAGGCAGAAGCCCCAGGGGTCAGCCCTGGCTGTGGTTCAGGGGCAGCAGTGGTGTGGGGGCTGCCAGGGGCCAGCCTTACCGTGGGTCCTGGCTGATGCTGGGGTACAGGCCAGTGCCACAGCAGGGCAGCTCGTACGGGCGCTTTGTCTGCACGAGCTCAAACCTCAGCGTCTGCTCAAACTTCCCTGGCTTTTTGGGTGAGAAGTGAACCTTCAGTTCCACCTCACCGTGGGCAGGCACTACCCACCGGTACCGTTTCAGCCTGGCAATTAAAGAGGAGGCTTCAGACGTTGCTGAGAAGCAAACAAAATGAGGAGGGTGCACTCGCCATCCCCTGGAGGCACTGGCACAGGGTCGCCGTGGAGCTGGGGTCGATGGACCTTGTTTGGCAAGAGGACCAAGAAGCAGAGGCATCACCTCCTCCTGTGTGGCTCACCTGAGGAATTCTGTGGGCATTGAGGCACTTTCCATCGTGCTTTTGCTGCTTGTTGGGGGGGAATCCTGGGGACTTTCTGTTCTCTGTGTGGACACCTGGCTCTCCTTTGCAGAGCTGTCTCTGCTGGCCGCTTCACCCATCTTTGGTTGGCCCTCGGCAGAACCGCCCCTCATATCTGGGGCCTCGGCCTAAGGGGAGAGAGAAAAGGGAGAGAGAGGTGAGCCCTGAGGCATCCCCATCCTGGAGAGCAAAATGGGGCTTTCTTCACCAGCAGAAGAGAGAATAAATAAATAAGTCCACCTGCCCATGGACTTGGTCTTCCTTATTGGTGTTTCTTTTGCCTAGGACTGTTGGAATCCTAGATACCGAGAATTTTAAACTTTCTGTGCTAGAAGGCACAGACTTACAAAAGAGCACTGCATTTGACCTGAGGCTGTAGAGAAGACTTCCAGAATTAATTAATAACACTGAAATTATGAGTGTGTAGTTAGTTAGAAGTGTGTAATGTCACAAAGTAAAAAACTTAGGGTTTAAGGTTTTAGAATATAGAAATAAATATGAAGCAAGATAAAAGCTTTAAAGCAAAAGCAAATTCTTCACCTTCTTTTTCCTTCTTCTTCATAAAGTTAAATAATGTACTTAGAAAAAAAGTCCACATTACAGGCTTTGAAAAATCAGTTATTAAGTTAAAATATAATAACCTAAGTATCATTTCTTAGTTAAATAATTTAATTTTAAAAATCCTCATAACAAAAAATAGTTAAACATTTTATACCTTACCAATAAAAAACTACAAAACTCACAGCCATGAAACTGTTTTTCTAATAAAAACTAATAATACCTAAAAATAATAAACACCTAAATACAAACATAAAATACCATCTCAAATACCTTCAATCCCAACCTCAACAAAAAAAAAACAAACAAAAAACCCAACCAAAAAAACCCAACCAAAAAAAAAACACCAAAAAAAACCCCCACCTAGGACAACCCTTCTCACTCAGGACCCTTTCCTCAAAGGAGGTTGATGGTTTAGGTGATTTTTTACCTCTTGCGGTGCCAGGAGGGTGAAGGGCTCCACACGCCCTGCAGGGCCCAGCCGCTCCTCTGGGTACTCCACTATGGAGAGCACAGCAGCAGGGGGAAGGGGAGGCCCGTCGGGATGCAGCCCCAGATGTTCCAGCATCTAAAACAGAAGAGGAAATCCTGCTTGTACTTGTGTCACCTTGATCCTCACAACTCCTTTAAAGGCACTGAGCTTTAGGCAGTGGGGTTTTTGATTTATATGAATAGAAGTGCTTTGTTGTGCCCGCTGGGGTGAGCGGGCTCCAGAGCAGAGGCAACAGCTACAAGCAGGACCAGGAGAGAAACCTCTATGGGCAATCTCAGTTTAGTCAGAGAGAAAAAGAGAGGTTTCTGCCAGGCTAGATCCTGGGAAAGAGTTGCAAAGGAATGTAAATAATCCTCTGTCTCTCTTGTTGTTCACATTGTTTATAGATATGGTCTGCCACTGTGCATCATTCACTGCACACCAATGGTGTGAGATTTTTTACTTTAAGACCACTGAAATTAGTCTGTACTATGCTCTCCATAAAGAGTGATGTATTTGAAATGAATCAGTTGAGTTGTGCTGTTAGAGTTCACATCCTCTAACTCCAGCCTTCTGGAGTTCTCTCATTCTCGTCCTGCCTCAACAGCGACAACCCTCTCCGGAGTGCCTCAGCTGATGAAAACAATGACCATGAGCTGCCCTGTCCTGTTCATAACGATTTCCAGGCTGGGAAACTCTGAACAGACAGGACACTTGTACACAGAGCACTGCCACTTCCTGCCCATCTGAGGGATGGTGATAACCTCCCCATCCACACAGATGTCATTGTGGAACATCATCAGGGGCCTGGACAAGGCTCTGTGCCATTATCACCTGTGGGGACACAATGCTCCAGGGCCCACGACCACGGCAAGCTCAAGATCTGAGCCTTGCAGGGTTTTACCTGGTCCTCCCTCGGGATCTCCCCCATCATGGCCCTCGGATCTGTGACCTGCATGTCCAGGCACAGCGCCCCGTCACGGCAGTCTCTGACTGCCCCTTCTGCAATTTCACTTTGCGCCTCCAGCTGAAATGACTGACGACTCCTTGGAACTTCACGGTTTTGTTCAGGCTTCTTCTCCACCTTCTCCTGGGGCTTATTGGTCTTCTGAGCAATGCGCAGCTGGCACAGGTCAGCCCGAGAGACAGGATTGCCAGTCGCTTTCACCATGGGCTCAGAATAGCTCGTGACAAGCCTGTGATATCCTGCAGTGCAAAACCAGGGGGAAAAGTCAGCCTCCTGCCCACCTGTGATCCTCATCCTCCTCCACATCTCCTCAGACCCTGGGAAAGGAGACTTGGTGAAAGCAACAGGAGCTTCTTCTTTTTTTGCTAGGAAGGTGCAAATATAAAAGAGCCAGTGATATTAGACCTGGCTGAAGAACTCATCCAATCCTAGTCTTTATGGCTAAGGGACACAAGGGAATATCCTGATTATTCCCCCAGTCTGGCAGGCAGATAGGGGCTTGCTTTGGCTACACTCAGGGTTGGGATACCACAGCCCTTCACCCAAGACTTTCTCCACCAAGCTGGAGAACAGGCAGTTGCTAAAAGCATGGGCTTGCCCTGGAGAGCAAGGTGAGAGTTCAGGGTGTACGGAATGGACTCCCAGCTGGGACCACAGTCAAAACAGACACTGCCAAACCCTCACTGTTTTTCTGACCTGGTGCTGCCTTGCCCTTGTCCTCAGCCTCAGCCCTGACCTTGGCCTTTGCCATGGTCTTGAGCTCTGCCTGTTCAGCTTTCAGCCTCTTCTGTGCTTCATAATCCTCCAGCACCTTTGGGAGCAGCGTCCCACCCACGGCGCATGGAGGCATTAAAAAGCTCTTTGGGTTCTCAGAGCCCAGTGCCATCCGCAGGATCTGTGTGTGTAGGGAAGAGAAACCATAGCAAGATTCCTTTTCTTGCCTTTTATCTCACATACTCAACAAACCCGATTTCTGTCTCCTCCCTTCCTCCCAACAACACAAACTATTTAATTCCTCCCACAGCATGTCGGCAGAGCTGGCCTTGCCCTGGGGATTGCCTCCATCTCCTGGCACAAGCCCGGCAATGCTGGAGTGCTGAGAAGCTTGGGCAGCACGTACATGGGGACCAGACCTGCCTTCTCACCTTCACCTCCTCAAAATCCAAGGAGTAAAACTCAATGGGGAAGCTGCATGGGTTCTTCACCACCACGGTGGCCTCCACCCCATCGCTGTCCACCAGCACCCATCCCATATTTAGTGCTGGGGGGCTGAACTCCAGCCGTGGCTCCAGACCTCGTCCTGAGAGGTGCAGCTTTAAGTGATTGCTGCTCCCACACATGTTAAGCCTCAGTTCATTCTTGTAAGACCTCTGAAAAGAGAAAAGTGCAGAAAACTCATCCATGAAGTCCTGGGTGACAGGACCCCAAATACAACAACGCTTGCCCCAAGGTCAGGGTGTTATCAGTTCCTCCAAGGTGAACAGAAAACAGGTATTTACTTCTGCTAGGGACTACAGCACCTGTGTCCTGGGTCTAGTAACTGGCATGAATCTTGGTGTGCACTGAAACTGGGTATTTGGGTATCAGATGGATGTACAAAGACTGTCAGGCATTTTCATCTGGTCATGCAGGAGTGCAATGCTCATGGGAAGGGCCCTTGGGGTTACAGTGTCCAGGCACTGTCCTGGCACTGCTGCATCAGGCAAACACCAACTCCAGGAGAGGGGCAAATCAGCTCTCGCTGGCCAGAAATAAGGGTCATCTTCCCTGCTTAGTGTTTGGCTCCGGTCCAAGCCAGACACAAGATGGTTACATCTCTCCAGCAATTAAAAGATCCCTGGGGATGTTGGTGAGCACAGAAGCACTTGTGTCCATGCTGGTACACACTGCCAGTTTCCGAGACCCAGCGGCCACAGGCAAACTACTTTTGGGAATGCTCCATCCTTTAAGTTGAATCCCCAGCTGCACGGCAATGTGCAGGCAGGCCAGAGCCCCAGGGACTGCTGGCAGCACAGGTGACTGTCCTGCCGTGCCCAGGAAGGTGTCTGGTGGCTGATTTGTCTGTCAGTCCTGCAGCAGGATGAGCCCAGCCTGGCCATTCCAGGATTATCCCCTGCGAGTGTCTGTGACGCCGAGTGTCGCAAGTGCAAATACAGCCAGGCAAGGGGCAGGCTGAGGGGAGTTGGGCACATCCCCCCATGTGCTGAGAGGCAGCCCTGGTGCTCTCTGTGCAAGCTCCCTGTGGGCATTTCAAAGCACATCTCACGGGAGGGCTCTCTGGGGTGAACTGAGCCACGCTGAGTATGTGTGGCAGCACATTTCTCCTTGTGCTGCCACAAGTATGGGCTTTGCAGAAAGCTCCCTGTGAAGGCAGAGCTCATACCACACTCTCTGCACCAGGCCCTCATTTCCAGATAGCCCTGACAGGCCTCCCGGGCTGACACCTGCCAGTCTCACCTCCTCCTTGGGTGTAAACCAGATTTGTAAGTTCTGCCACCGTTGTGGATCAAGGGTTCCTTGGGAGGGCATCACTTCAAAGGGACAGGGCTCATCCTCTGGCGCCCGCTGCTTCTGGCGTAGGGCTGGTGTCACGTATTTGTGCTGATCCTTCTGGGCACAGAAACCAACTGTGTGAGGTCTCCTTGGTCTGCGAGGACAGAGCCTCACTTCCTGAGTGCTCTGAGACACTGATGCAGTGCTAAGAGCACCCACAGCCAAACCAAGAGCGGCCCCCATAGCTAGAGCTGGAGGGAAAACCTGTAGACAGGGCAGGCAGACAGGGAACTACTGTCCTCAGAGGAGGAGGAATGGGTGAAGATGGCAGAAAAGCAAAGCATCCGCTAATGGAACAGGCTCAGGCAAACCAGCCTTGATCCAGACCCTCAGAAGCTTCCTCCAGCATGCTGTAGACCCAAATGCTCAGGCAGCCACAGGAGCAGAAAGGGCAAGAGACACAAAGAAACCCAGCCAAGAAGTTACGTGTTCAATGTTGCCTGTGCTTTACCTTCAGAACAGGCTTGATGGACCATTTGCAGGGGGCTTGGAACCGGTTGTAGAGCCGGATGGTCTCAACCTGGCACTGCCCAACAAGGATGTCAGAGAACTGCAGCGTGTTCTTGGAGAGTTCAAGTGACGGTGCCAGCACAGTGGCACAGAGGCGGATGTGAGACGTGGGGCCATTTGTCACCTGGACAAGGACAGAGAATTCAGCAGAGGGTGCAGGTGACATCTGCTGCTGTGCCCAGCCTGCTCCTGCCCCAAGAGCTCTGGTACCTCTATGGGCAGCAGCACATCCACGTCACGCGGTGGCTGGTGGGCACTTTCAAAGTGCACTTCAAACGCCACGCTGTGGCTGGGGGGCAGGCTCTTTATCAGGCCTAGGTCCACACTGAAACCTGGAACAGATGAACACAAAGCAGCTGAGATACCCGAGGAACACGAAATGTGCCATAAGCACATTAAAGCCTTACAGGTGTTCTGGCTGAGAGGGCTGGGGAAAGCCCCACACTGTTCTGTGACCTGGATAAAAACTTGGAGTACACCTGAACAGCCCTCAGACACAGTGAGGCACTGTGATGGAAGTGCAGCCTTGCCTCGAGGCCTCTTTTGGAAGCCTCTTTTGATCCACCAGAGGATCCCACTGGCTGTTTCTTCAATAGAGGATAAATACAGGTGCTCTGACAGTGTGAACTCCAAACAAAGCATTTCCAATACACAGCAGACCCCACTGGTTGCCAAAACAAGCCCACAGAGTGCCCAAAGAAACTCGATGCTTGTGGGAGCCAAGGGCAGAGGATGCTGAGAGGTGACCAGGGTGATGAGCCCACCTGGCCTCTGCACTGAAGCGTTAGGGCAGTCACAGGCAGGCCAGGAGAGGTCCCTGGGCATGGATGGCCAGGAGAATTCTGCCTCTAAAGCTCCCAGCAGGGGCACTGAGAAGAAAACAGCTCAAAAACCTCCCCAAGTTCAGTGGCTTAAGCTAATCTGAGACACCTCCTTCAAGGCCACAGGAAGTGTCTCCAGCACTGCTCACCTGTATCCTGCAGGGCAGACAGATCAGCCTGGAAGGACACTGGGATCTGCCCTGCGTTGGTGATCTCCAGAGTGCTTCTCTCAGTGAAACCCTTAAGGACAGGGCCCATGTCCAGGATATACTCGGGCAGCTTAACTCTGCAAGGAGGATTAAGGACAGTCCTTAAACCACAGCTGGTTGCATGTCCAAGAGGACAGCCATAAATAAAGTGGCTATTTCTTTATTCACCACTGTAAAAACTCAGCTCAAGCCCATGAAACCCGTGGCCTGACCACCTGGCAAAGAGTTAGGGAAGTCAGGAGGAGTCCTGACAAGTCCTAGGTTGTATCGGCTACTAACAGTACCTGCAAATAAAATTATTTAAAATGAACACTGCCCACAGCTCCTCTGCCATGAAAAGCCAGTACAGGTGAGTCCACTGGTCCTCCACTGGTCTCAGTGGAACTGCCCAGCCTGGGGTACAGCCTGAGGCTGAAATTGTTTGGGGCCTAGAATGTGATTTGCCTGCACAGGAAATCTTCTTTGTCCTGCAACCAGACCACATGATCTGCTCTGCAGAGCATCTGCTTCCTGCATTGAAACCTCTGCTGCTTGTGCTGCATCATGATGGTCACAGGGACCCACCAAGTTTCCTAGACAAGCCCTGCCACCCCACCAGGATTCAAGCCACCTGATTTGGGGTTTTAAAGGGTTTGCTGACATGTGCGGTTCCCTTCTCCTTTTGTTTAGTGTTGCAGCATTTTTGAGAGAAAGAGGACATGAGTTATGAAATTTGAGCTACTCCAGTCTAGGCCTCAGATTTGGGCCTTGTGAGGCCTTCAAGCCTCTGACGCAGTTAAAAATTCAGAGCTTGTGGTGCAGATAGAAATAGTCTTAAGGTGTGATGGGGACCACTGGGTTGTCTGGGTGTGAATTAGTATAGGTTTCATAGTGTAAGGTGTAGGCCGTTTTAAGGAAAAGATAAACAATATTAGTTTGCCAATCAGAGTGTCTTTGTTTCTGTAAACTACGTGGAAGCTTATATAAACTACCATGTTATCTCGAATAAAGGGAGAACGTTTGATTAACCACATTGGTTCAGATCTGCGTTTGTCTTGTCCAGCTTTCCGTTTTCCTGAGATTCCCTGGCTTTTGTTTAGCGTGCTGTTAGTTGGAACCATGACGTCAGCTGGGAGCTGTCTCTTTCAGAGCTAGTCAGCAGGGACAGAATTTATCCTGCCTGGAAGGGCTTGAAGGTCTGCACTGGGTCCCCTCAGCTCTAGGGACAGAACCCCACACCTGTGGGGAGCTGAGCAGTCCAAAGCTCAGCGTGGTGCTGGGGAAGGGAGGACACCCCACTGCTCACGTGTGGCGTGTCACAGCCACCGGGACCAGACCCCTTCTGAAGTCCAGGCTGTTCCCAGCTCTGCAGGCCCAAGGAGCTCTCAGGAGAAGGGGACATGGCTGGGTGTTCCCCATGGGGCACCTGGGGATGGGGATGGGAGTCCCTACTCACTTGACAAGACTCTGGCGTAGCTGCTTGTTAGGAAACCTGCTCTTTGGGAGATGGTATGTGAGCCTTTTCAGCCGCTCCAGAGCAGCCTTCTTTATCAGCATCCTCATCGTCTTTATCTGCAGCTGAGTGTTTGGCTGGGGAAAGGGAAAAAGTGCCTGGTTAGCAAAGCTCCTTCCCAAGGCCCAGCTTGCACCTGAGAAAGGATCCCACCCTGCTCTTGTTGGGAGGGGGTGTGGGGTCCTCCTGTCCGGCTGCTCAGTGTCTGTGACACCCCCTGCTCTCTTAGCCAGGACCTCATTTCCAGGTAAGTAACTCCAGCATCTTTGCCTACCCAGATTCTTAGCAAAGCTGCTCTGGCCAGGCAGACAGACCAGCCAGGAACCTTCCAGAGCTCCAGACACTTGCCTGCTCCCAGCCAGTACCAAGGCAGCTTGGACAAAAACTGTCTTGAAAGGGAACCAGGATCAAGCTGGTGCCTCTTGGAGATGAGCACCACCAGCACAGCCCCAGGGCACAATCAGGCAGCCGCTGTTAAGGTCTGTAACTCTGGCAGGGCTTGGGTTAGGACCAACAAACTCCCCAGCAATGACCTGCATCTCCTTCAAAGCACCATCAACTCCATCCCTGGAGCATGGCCTTCAGGACCTCTCCCTGGGGTAGCCGGGAAGTTGATGCAGCCCCAGAAGAGACCATGACCAGAGTGGCAGCCCTAGGGGCAATGCTGAGGTGACACAAGGTTGTAGGTGGGCAGGGAGGTCCCAGGTGCCATCAGGGCACTGGGGAGCTGCTGTGGGCTGCAAGGGGCTCAGGTGACACGGAGAAGGTGGCATGTGCCAAACGGGGCTGCAGCTGTTCTTACTACCATGTCAGAGCCAAGCAAACGGGGCTTCAGGTCCTGAGTCTTCGCATCCCGAGTCTCCGAGGTCTGAGTCTTTGGAGTCTGAGTTTTCAGAGTCTGAGACTTCAGGCTCTGAGTCTTCTGAACAACTTTTGATTTATTCCTCTGACTGTACTGTTGCAGGGGTTTTACAGTCTCTTTCAGTAGCTTCTCATGTTTTTCATTTTCTGAAGGAAGAAAACGTCCGCAAAGAGAAGTGTGAGCAAAGTGCCAGTCCCATTTCAGCTGGGAAGTCCCTGCCTCCCAACACTGGTTTCTTCCAGAAAGAAATCCCTCAAGCCCACTATGGGAAGTGAATGCTGCTGCTCCTCGCTGAATCCTCACGTTCTCTCAATCCCCACCGAGGAGCATCTCATCCTCGGCAATGTCACACAAATCCAACCCTGCCAGAAGCCCTGCCAGCCTCTCCTACAGCTTTCCCAAGCCCTTCACTCTCGCCACCATCCTTCAGGACCCTGCCAGATGTGCTGGCAAGATCTGCAGGATGGCTCCTGGGACAAAGCCCACATGGCATCCTCTGCTCAAGACTCATGAAGCAACCAGGGGGGCTTGAGTTGGCCTGGGAGTCCTGCAGGCCTCCAGGCTCGGTGGGGATTGGCATGAGCTGCCCCATGGGCTTACGGTGGGGAACAAAACCAGAGCGGCCCTTCCTGGGGGCAGACAGGCCGTGCCCACCTGTGGTGTTCCAGGGCAGGTTCACGCTGATCAAGGGACAGCACGCTTCTCCTTTCAGGAGGATATTTTTTGGGTCCAGGTCATCCACTTTAAGCTGGTAAATCCTGGTGAAAGCTCCTGGTATTCCCGGCATGTAAGAGAATTCCAGCACTTGCTTCTTGCCAGGTGCAATGGAGCCCTGCAGGGACAGGAGAAGAGGGAGGGAATGCATCAGAGTGTTTGATGGGGGATCAGGGGACAGACAGGCTGAGGAGACAGACTCTCATCTGGAATAAACCATCGGACCACACCACCTTCGTGATAAATATATTACAGTGTTGGCTTTCACAACTCTTAAATACAATGTGGTTTATAATGTTGACTTCTGTAAAAGAAGTTTTGCTAAAGTTTAGAGTTCTTTTAATGCAAATGTTGTGTTGTGATACTAATGTTGGTGAAGAGTTGTTGTAATATTAACATTTAACATTTATATAATGTTAAATTATACCATTAATATAATATTACACTTATAATATATATTAATTTATAAGATATAAAAAGTATATAACATACACATATAAATATATTAATTTATAACATATATATAATATTACATTTAGCATTTAATAGTGAAGCAATGGAAACCTGTTGAATATGTTGAAAAGTAACAAATGACCACCACTAGGACAACTGCACATGCTCCATGAAGGTGGTACGGAGGAGGAACTATGTTAAAATTTTTGAATATATATAACCATTTGTAAATATGTATTAGGCTGATGCAATACCCAGGGGAGATAAGGGGTGTTGCTGGGTTGACTGGTGTGCCTGTGGCTGCAGCTAAGCACCCAGCACTGTTACTTCTGCTTTATTGACTTTGTCCCCGATTGTCTCTTAATAACTTTTTTTTAATTTTAACTGAGGAGTGGCCTTTGTTTCTCACACCTTCTACCTTCCCTGTACCCAAAAGGGCACCGTGTGTCCTCCCCGGGGCTCACAAGGCTGCAGCCCCAGCACAGCCTGATGCGAGCACAGCCCTGATGCTAACAGGCTTTGCCCTCTGCCAGCAAGAGCCTGCCTCAACAAAAACAACTTCTTCTGCTGCCGCTGGGGAAGGGAAGCCCCTGCTCTCAGCAGGGCCAGCAGCTCCTCTCGTCCCTTGGAGGATTCAGGCATGCAGAAATGGGAAAGCAAATTGCTTCCCACGGCAAGGAGGGACAAAGGCAGGACTGCTGCTTCGGCTCAAAGACATCCAGGCAGGACTGAGAGGCTTGGGCAGTGGTGGGATGCTGCTAATCTTTCTCCCTGCTCTTCCAGCCCCGCTCCCTGGCCCCCTCACTGCCCCACAAAGCTGATGCACAGCAGCAGGGCTGGAGAAGGCAGGGAGCAGCAAGCCTAGTAAGGGACATGGAAGTGGTGCTTAGCTGGCAGTGGGGAGGCAGGGCCAAGGACAATGTCCTGTGTGATCACGCCCTGGCTAAGGTGACCCTCAGAAACGCTCCAGTGCCAGCACAGCCTGAGATCTCAGCTGTCAGGGTCCCCAGAGTGACTGTGAGGAACCAATTAGATTTTTAGTCATGCCTCAGCATAGGCTATAAATCCATTTTCTGACATGGGGTGAAAAACTACAATATGGGCTGTCCACGTGCTGGGAGCCCTAACTCATCCCACGCGTAAAGGAGGTTGGTGGCAGACAATGCAGGCAGGCTCCGTGTCTGGGGGCTGCCAGCGACCTCCCCCTCGGAGGAGGGCAGACCCCGAAGCCCAAGAAAACTTTGCCCGCCTGACCAAGTCTTCCTGAAAGGGCTGAGTTATGGGAGTGTGAAAAACATGTTCACTCTCCTGTGAAAATGTAAAAAGTTTAATAAAGGGCAATAGGAGACAAAGACCACAGCAAAGGTTGTTAGGGCCGGGTGCATCTTGGCACTCAGCCAGGAGCACGCTGTTACCTTCAGGACACCCCTTAAATACCTTTTCCATTACACCAGGCTGTTGCATATTCATAGTCCTTATGTATTTCCATAAACTAGTTTACACATTCCAGGAACCATTCTACATGGCCCCTTCTTGGTTCTGCCTTTTTAGGGCGTGTGTGTTTCTTAGCTGGGTTGTGGCTCCTTCTCTTTATCGCTTCCAGTTTGGGCCTTGGTCCTCACTGCCTGCAGACAGTGAGTGCTGATGGTTGGCAGATCTGTACAGGTGTCCTCATCCTGTGTTCACTGGGTGTTATCCCATCCAAGCAGGCATTTTAACACGAGCATGGCTATTTCACTGCCATGTCTAAGCTTAACCAGCAGCAGAAATACAAACTGTATCTTTATAACAAAGTTATTTTAACACCACACATATAAAATCCACATTTTATATGTGGATTCACATTCTCTGAACAGAGAGAGGCGTGATTCTCTCTCCCAGGATTTTTCTTGGGAAGTTGTGAGACGCAGTGAGAAAGCTCAAAGAAAACAATTCTAATCTCTATTTGCTGCTCCCGTTGTTTGCACATGTGGAATGTGTTATGGAGATTGTTTACTGAGGAGGGATTTGTTAATTAGACACCGGTGATGGCTGTTTGGATTGATTGGCCAATTGGGTCAAAGCTGGACTATCTGCAGACAGTCACAGGTTTTTCTTCAGTATTTTTTAGTATGATATAGTTCTAGTACAATAGATTATAAGATGATATAATAAAGCAATTATTCAGCCTTCTACAACATAGACTCAGAGCATTTCCTGCACAGGGGAGTCACATTGCTTTGATATTAATATTTGCGAAAAGCCAATGTTATAATATGTATCTATGACAGGAGGAATCTTAGCATATAAAAGCACTGCCAGTTTTTCCCTGCCATTTTTGGTTTCTTTGTTGGGCTGGGAGCACCTGGAGGGCCTGGCTCCCTACAGAGCCATTTCTTCCCTGTCTGTCTACCCTGCTGTCGCCGCTTCCCCTCTCGCCAGGGCAAGCTGGTGCTCTGCTGTCTCCATGAAAAACATGAACATTGATCTTATATGTGTCGTGTTAAAGTAACTTAGTTATAAAGATATTGTTTTTATTTCTGTTATTAATTAAGCTGAGTGAAATAGCTGATATAATGTGCTTGGGTTAAAGTGCCTGCTGGCATGGGATGGCATCCAGTGAACATATGAAGAAGACACCTGTATAGCTCTGCCAACCATCAGCACTCACCGTCTGAAGGCAGCCTGGGCTGGGGCCAAAACTGAAGATGATGACAAAAAAGGACTAAAACCGCAGCCAAGGAATAGGCACGCTCCAAAAAGGGCAGATCCAAGGAGGAGCCATGCTAAGCAATTCTTAGAACATGTAAACTAGTTTAGGGAAAAAGTTTACTATGCAAAAGAGTCTATGAATATGCAACAGGCTGATGTAATGGAAAAGGCACTTAAGGGGTATCCCCGAAGGTGACAGTGTGCTCCTGGCTGAGTGCCAAGATGCACCCGGCTGTTATAACCTTTGCTCTGTGGTCTTTGTCTCCTATTGTCCTTCATTAAACTTTTTACAAGTTCACAGGAGAGGGAACGTGTTTTTCACCGTGCAGCTGGCAGCACACTTGCTCCACCTGCCCAGCAGGACGCCGATGGAGCGTCCCAGGGTTCCAGCAGTAATGCTCTGTCCCTGTCCTCTGTTACTTTCTCCGTTTCTCATTTTCTCTCTCTGCTCTCTTTTCTATCCCCCTCTGGTCGGGACCATACCCTTTGTTTATCAACAAACAGTTTTCAGATACAGTACTTCCTGCATTTGTGCCTTATTTTCATCCGAGAAATCTACCAAAAAGAATTCTCCTCTACTCCCCTGACAGCAGGACAGGACAGTGACCAACACATTCATGCCTCCTGCTGGTTTCTGCCTCTGACAGCAGAGCCACCCACCAGCCAAGGCCGTGGGGATTCTATCAGGAGCGCCCTTGTTTGACCTTCTCTCCCCCTATCAGAAATTGCTTACAGCTCTCTCTCTCTCTCTCATGGCCAGGTTTGGGTTTTCCCCTCTGACTTTTTTCCCCCTTTCTCCCCCTCCTTTTTCCCTTCAACGCTCTCCTGGGCCACCTGGCACAGGGCTGGGGTCCGTCACTTGTGCTACTTACAGTGGTGGGATTGACCAGGAACACACCAGGCAGACGCTGGTCACAAGCGTTAGGCTTCAGCACCCAGGTGAACTCAGTGCTGCCAGTGTTCTCCAGGGTGACCGTGCTGTGACCAATTTCATTAAATATCTGGAGAGAAGGCACAGGAGCGGGAAGTTACAGACCCAGGCCTGCTGCTGGGAATCTCCTTCCTCTCTCCTGGGCTTGGAAGCAGACACATCGTGGGAGCAGGGACCAGGCAGGAGATAAGGGCACTTGGGAACCTGGGGAACCCCCAGGCACAGGGCACCTGCGCAGGACCAGGGAGCTCTGGCAGCACACAGAGGTGTGGTAACAACCCTGTGAGGGCCAGCAATAAATGAACCGGGGCACACAGGCCCTCTGCACTCTGAGGGGTCACCAACAGCCAGGAGAAACAGAGACAGCACTGAGGCATTCCAGGAGAAAAGGCATGCAACTATTGTCAAGCAACACACATGCAACAAGGGAGTCACACAGGGCAACAGAGACAGGGCCAGCAGCTGGAAATATCCGTGGGCTTTCAGCTGGAAAGTGGGGATTATTCTAGGACAGTCTCTCCAACTCTAGCGACTGGAAGCGCAACTTCTTCCCTTGATTATTTGTGGATTAAGCAGGAGCTTTAGACGAGCATCTCCTTGGAGGTCAGGCTTTAGGCGTGGATCAGCAGAGGGATGCCTCAGGGACATGACCCCCAGGGCATCCCCACTGGGACCCTGCCTGCCCCAGGAGGCAGTCTTAGGTACCCAGAAAAAGAGGCACTCCCTACATTTTTGGAGATGGCTATTTTAAACCAGGTTGGATGCCAGATGTGTCCCTCAAAGGTTGTACTTCCAAGCCCCAGAGCCAACAAAGGGGCTGGGGAGGGGAGGGAGCCCTGGGCCGAGGTGGGCAGGAACCCACTGGCCGTGGTTCCGGGGCAAGGAGCCGTGCCAGGGGTTGTGTGTGGTACCTGAGGGCCACAGTTGATCTCCCAGCAGCTCAGGGAGTAGCTGAGGCGTGAGCTGATCAGCTCCACCTCGTAGGTGGGGCCTCCCTCCACACAGCACAGCGCCTTCACGCTGCCGAGGATGTCACGGCGGCCAGAGAAGGTGAAGGAGACCTGCTGGCTCTCTCCTGGCTGCAGCACACCTGACAGCGGCAGGATACTGAAAGCCTGGATGGAGGACAGGAGAGATTGAGGTGTTGAGCATGGAAATGGGTGCAGAAGAGCATCTTGGAGCAAAGTGCAGCTGTACCTGGAGGGGCCTATTTCCCAAACACAGCCAAAATCACCCTAACCTCATTCTGCATCCATGCCACTGACCAGTGGAGGGACCATGGGGAAAATCTTCTCCCATACTCACGGATCAATGCGCTAATTAATACACTACATTAAAGTGAACTGGGATGTCTTCTGGCAGTAGAAATTCTCTCTGATGCACAACATGCCTTTAAAAAGCATTTCTTACTGCTTTTAGAAAAGGAGGAGACTCAGAGTGAGAGCTCATGGAGCTCAGGGAGCTCAGGGAAGGACTCCAGCCGCCCCGCTCATCTGACTCCTGAGGCTTTTCCCCCCTCTCTCTGATTTGTAGCCTGCTTTCTCCAGGTGCTACAGCAAAAGCTCCTGCAAAAATTTCCTATGGACCAGCTGACGAGGTCCAGGGGGAGCAATGCCCTCCATAGGTGCTGCACAGCGTCCTTGGGCAGCCCTACAGCATGTCCTGCACGGCCCCGCCAACACCCAGTTGGTTCAGCAGCACTTTGTATGGGCCTGGAGGGACGTGAGGCCCCTCTGTGGGCAGTGCTGGGGGCCACCAGTGGGACTGGGAGCTACAGCCCTGCTTGCCACGCTGGCAATGGGCAAGTGAGACAGATTCCCTCTTACCTCCTCCGCTTCGAGGGGAGTGTGAGGTGCATCCACGGAGGACGTGATTCCTGCCAGCTCCAGTGGCAGGTGAGGGGGTCCAGGAGTTTGTGGTGGCACCTGAAAAACAAGCCATTTTCTATGCCAGGAGGAAGAGACAGCCACTTTGCAAAATCTCAGTTTGTAAGATAACTTCAGGGCCACCAGTGCAATACCAGCTCTCGGGTGAGAGCAGACACCTGGAAACAGGTAGTCTGGCTGGGCTGGGAAAAGGGTACATGGAGATCAGGACTCATCACAGCTTGCTCTGGGAAGGAAGCTGGAGCTCTTACCATGATGATGCAGATAAAAGTCCCATCTTACATTGTGAAGAAAACCAGGCACAAAAATCCCACACTCAGCACAGGTCTGTAGGATCTGAGTGAGCTTCTCCAAGGAAAACTCTCCTGTTTCTCCCTCCCACGCACCCCATACCCAGCCACGGGCCCTGCTGCCCAACCCACAGGGGCACAGGACAGCAGGGCAGCAGAAAGGGAGGTCAGCACGAGCGTGACTTGTCAGTGGCAAGCTGGGGAGACAACACAAGCAGTGTGTGTACAAAAACAATCTACCTCTGTTCCTAAAGATTGGGCAAAATCCCGTGCTTCTTTCAGGGCACTGTCTACCTCCTCCTTTATAATCCTGAATCTCCTTCTGTATGCTGAGCAATCCAAACGGGAGGTTCTCTGCTCCTTTGGTGGTTGGGGTTTGAATTTAGGTGGGTTAAGCTTATACCTGGAAAACAACAGAAATGTGAACAGGGACCTGCAGTGGGAGGGAGGACGGAGGGACACCTGCACGAGCAGCTCCTGCTCAGGATGCAGCCCCTGGGTGGGTGCTGGAGTGCTGAACTGAGAAATGGTCTGATCCAGCCCTTCCCAATCCAGGCTGGAGCAGGTCTGTTCTAAAGGCAGCCCAGGGATGACGCCCAGGCAGCAGCAGTGCAGCAGCTGCAACTGCTTGCATTGAACACCTACAGAGGACAGGGATTAACAGCTTGTGGGGATGCAAGAAGTGGCAGAGGGAAAGACACAGAAGGCAAGCAGAAAGGTGGGGTTTGAGGCACCGAGGGGCAGACCCGGCCAGTGAGGAGCCAGCCCAGCAAACCCCAGTGCCCAGTGCCAGAACCTCTGCAGCTCCACCAGGTATTTATCAGGAATGATTCCCTGACAGTGTTGGGGGGGGTTGGTTGATATTTTCCAACACTCCCAGGTGACTCAGGTCACATTCCCCATTTTAAATTGAAGCAGGTGCCTAGGGTAACTCTGCTTGTGTTTCTAATGCCACGCGAGGGACACAGTTGAGCCGTGCCTGCCTGTCACCCTGCTGAGCTGCAAGTGCTCCCCACACAGTCAAACACGACCTGGATGCTCCATCCCCAGACAGGCATTCAGGGCCTGTAATGACCTGCTCCCCAAGGAATCACTGCCTTTAGCTTTGTAGCTTGCTACCTAATGCTGTTTTTAATTTCTGTGTGAGGGGCAGTCTCGTCATAACCCCCAAAAGACCCCTAATCATCTATTCCACTGTCTTTAGTTTTCATGAATGGTTTGAAGCAACTTCCCAGTTGCCCAGACAACGACATTTTTCACTCTAAAGCAGAAACTCTGAGGGAGGCAGGGATATGAGATGATGTGATGAGCAAGTCCTGCTGTCAAACAGGACAAAACCCACCAGGGACATGTTGCAGGGGAAAAGTCAAAACGAGTAACGGGTCACAAAAAAAGGGAGTGAAGATCCAAGGTGTCTGCTGAAAGCTGACCCCTGGGAGGGAAATCATCCTGGCACTAAAGGAGTTGTCTCAGCAAAGAAGGAAAGGGAAGCTAACAGACATTCAGCAACAGCCCAGGCACCAGGTAGCTTTTCTCTGGTGTTGGGACTTTCTGGGCATCCTGCAGCACAGTACAAGGGAGGAAGGCAAGGAGCAGAGAGCAGCTCCTGCAGAGAGGACCCATCCCAAAGCAGAGGGGCCAGAAGGGGCTCCAGCAGCACTGTGCAGCTGGCACTAGGAGCCCTTCATCAAGGTGACATTGCCTCAGGCCACAGAGGTCTGAGAAAGCAGCTTTCACCCCAGCTTTCCTTCCCAGGGGAAACCCCTATGGGGGCTAGGCAGCACCAAATTGGTGGAAAACCTTTTCTCGGAGCATCCAGGCTGACCACAGCTGGTCAGTGTTATTTGAACAAGGAAAAGCCAGAAGCAGTCTGTCAGATCCTAGGCCAACAGCTTTGTTCTCTGCCAAGTACAAACAGGGCACCAGGAAGAAGAGCTCCAAGGAGAGGGCAAAGGTGCACATACCCCAGCTTGTCCGCCTGGCTGTCCGAACAGAGTGACCAGTGGTACTTGGCGAGAAGAGGGCTGCAGTTGGTCATCTCCAGAGAGCGCACTTCTTCAGTGCCACCCACGAACTCCAGCGTGCTGGGCTGGATTTGCAGGTTTGGGAAGCAGTTTTTTCTCCAAAGGCCATCATGGAACACCGGGGAGGTGTCAGTGAGGCAACAGGTCTTGGTGTTGGGAGAGCCTAGGAAAAGGACACAAATGTCCATTTAGGCACCAATCATGGCATGACTCCTGGTGTGAATATCCTGGTAGGATGAAAGTGTGATTGGAGTTTAGTTCTTTATTATTTGAACTACAGCTCACTGAGAAGCTGCACGAGGAATTAATTGTCACTTAGTTCCCTTTGACACTGATTCCAGACTGCAGCCTTGAAAATGCCCACTCCTAGCCCTGCTGAACACTGCAAGCTTCTCTCTCTCTGATGGGGAGGAGCTCCCTCGCCCGCCTCAAACCAGCACCAGTTATCTCTCAGGGACGAGTGTGCACCCAGACCGAGCATTTACTCTGAAAATTCAAGCTTCAAAATTCCCTGTTAAGTCTGCCAACACTCCCATTGTATTCAAAATACATAAACAGTGAGTGACATGAGTTCACACCCATTCTGGTCACTGTGATTACTGTTGCCTTTCTTGTTTCATTTATTCAAAAGGCAACTTAACAAGTGCCTCAGCAGTGATAAGGGTGGGGAAGAAGCAGCTCAAGAAAGCTTCCTTCCTTCCTTCCTTCCTTCCTTCCTTCCTTCCTTCCTTCCTTCCTTCCTTCCTTCCTTCCTTCCTTCCTTCCTTCCTTCCTTCCTTCCTTCCTTCCTTCCTTCCTTCCTTCCTTCCTTCCTTCCTTCCTTCCTTCCTTCCTTCCTTCCTTCCTTCCTTCCTTCCTTCCTTCCTTCCTTCCTTCCTTCCTTCCTTCCTTCCTTCCTTCCTTCCTCCCTCCCTCCCTCCCTCCCTCCCTCCCTCCCTCCCTCCCTCCCGTGGAAACTTCTGTTACTGTGTTGTTGTTTGTGCCGATATATTCCAGTAAAGAATTGTTATTCCCTTTCCCATATTTTTGCCTGGAAGCCCCGTAATTTCAAAGGTATAACAATTTGGAGGGAAGGGGTCATCTTTCCATTCCAGGAAGATTCCCGCCTCCCTTGGCAGACATCTGCCTTTTAAACCAGGACAGGGACACCAGAAAATATTGACTTTTTTTTCCTTGGTTCTATTTGATCTCACAGTGGCAAAAATACTGTCTTTCTATTCTATTGGTTCTATTCAATCTCACACCCGGCAGCCCTGGAGTTCACACCCTGAAGAGGCTGCTGTGGCAGACCATGACTGAGGGATGCTTTTATGTTCCAGTGCTCCGTTTTGGAAGGCACAGATCCCCCACGCTGTGTCCCAGCCCAGGGAACACTCACCAGAGGAGATGTCCTCCAAGTTGAGCTTAATGGTGTCCGAGAGTGAAGTCGGTGCGGTGACACTGCCCCTGCCATGGCGAGGACAGAGGAGGAGATGGCTTGGTTAAAGGGAATTAAAGCAGAGGTCTGGCTGTCGTGGCTCGGGGGTGTAAAACCTGGTGTCAGGGCAGGTTTGAAATCAACACCCCGCCACGTGCTCAGCACAGTGCCCCTGCGGACAGGAGGCAGCTAAAGCCAAGTGGCCAGCGGCCAACAGCCACTGATGGGGCTTTGGGCACAGGGCAGGCAGGAAAAGCCCCCTGGTTGTTGGTGGTCCCATGAAGGACCCTGAACACACACCCAGACATGGCTCTGTGCCTCAGTTTCCCCATCTGTAACGTGATGGACATAAAGGTGTCCCCACAAACCTCTGTAACCTTTCCTGCTTTGCTACTCCCTAGCTGCAACTGCTGCTCCCATGGAGGAGCTTTCTCAGGAGATTTTGACCCACACAATCATTACAGAGTTTTGAGACATGAAGCCAAGGGAGCCCCAAACACCCTCTGAAAAGAGCAGCAACAGTCCTACACAGTGGACAGATGAATCCTGGAGGAAAGGACCAGCTTGTCACCAGTGCACCAGCTGGCACAGCCAAGAGCAATAGCTTAAACAACCAAACAGGGGTGTCCTGAATCTAGCACACCACCTCACCTGTCCTTAAACTCAGCAGACAGGCTCCAAAAGCCACAACATCCACTGAAATCAGCACTTGAAGCTGCACAACATCATGAGTTTATTTCATGGCTGATGCCAATCGATGCCCACTCTGCCCTTTGGTTAAAAATCAAGGACCAGCTGTGCCTTCTGTTGTATTCCCAGGACTGCCACTGGCTCTGCTCTACACCTCCCAACAAGAGACACCTGCCCTTGCTCAAGGACAAAGCTGCTTATGCAATAACATCCCATGAGCAGTTCGGGGGAGGGACTGAGCAGAAACAATTATTTGATGGTGAAATGTTCCCTCTTGATTTCCAAAGTAAAAAAACAGCACTTTTCCTCTAAAAACAAAGCCAGCATACTTGTTTTTCTACTATGGGCAGACCTACTCACAACTTTTCTCTTGCTAAGTAGTAACTTTCTTGTTCTTTTTAACCCATCTCCCTTATCTCATTGGTATAATCGACTGCAGTTTGCTTTCATTCCTTCACTGCCTTGACCCAGTGCCTCCCAACAGCAGCTCCCAGCTCCACAGCTCCAGAGCAGCCAGCATCAGCTCTCCTGCTGACCCTACACGATCCTAGCAGCACATGGCTCAGGCTAGCAGGGACAAGCCCTCATGCTGCTGCGGTGCTGAGGAATGAGCTCTGCCTCCCCTGTTTTCAGCCCTTCTCCCCTCTGCTGGGCCAGGATTCTCTCTTGCCATGGCACCAGCCCACGGGATGACACCCCTGTCCTTGGGACAGTTCCTGCTGCACACTTCCCTGTGTCCCACATCAGCCCTCTCCTGGCTGTGGAAAGGAGCTCCCAGGGCACTCTCTGCACAGGAGCTGAGAGCACGGCTCGTGCCCCACAGCATGGCTGTGAGAGGTGAGGTGAGGCTGCTGCTGCCCATCTGGGATGGATTATTAATGGGAATTTTTACAAACACTGCTGCTGGTGCAGAATCACCCAGGCTGGCCCACCTCCAAAGCCCTGGGGGCCTTGCTGGCTGTTCAGGGGGACATCCCAGAGCAGCTACTGCCCAAAGCTGATCCATCCCACTGCCTGCCATGGCCCAAGGCAGAGGGAGATCCCTACAGGGAGGATAGTGCCAGCTCCCAGGTACCCACACAGGCCAGGAGGCATCCTCACACTAAGGCAATTCCAGGATCAAAGCAGAGATCAAAACCTCAGGAAAAACCTTTTTTCTCTGCTCAGCCCCAAAATGAGGGAGATGTCCCAGAGACAGCCACAGATGTGCCCACCAAGCTCCCACAGTCCTTACTTGATAGTCAGGATTGCAGGCCTAGGAGATCCAGCCACACTGAACTGGAATTCTTCCTCAAATGTCCCCAGCACGGTGGCACCGAAGGAGACCTGGATCGTCTGGGTCCCGCCTGGTGCAATGATGCCTTCCTTGGGTGCAAACTTGAAGCAGAAGCCCACGTTTGCATGTGAGGAGATATAGGTGAAGGGAGCATCAATAGCTCCTAGGTTAACCAGCTGCACCTGCAGCAGCAAGAAAGCAAAATGGAAATACATGTGGAATCTTCCCTTCTCATGAGTTATTGTCTAATGATGCAATAAACATGCACTTTCTAACTTTACACTGTTGGAGAATTTTTGTCCATCTCAGTTGGATATCAATATTAGATCGATATTCATATTTTAGTAAGTCACCACCAGGCTTGCTGCTGCCTCAGGAGCCATCAGGATCCATCCCAAGTCCTGCTGCTCACCTCACGAACGTGGGGGGTGTTGACAGAAACGTTCCCAAGGTTCAGTGTGCGACAGTTCAGTACAACCAGGGGTCCTCTGCCGTGTCCTCTGAGGCGCAGGGGCAGCCTGCTCTCACAGCCTGGGGAGAGATGTCCATTTCAGTACAATAATTCCCTCTGTTACACTGCAGTTTCCAGGCTGCCTCAGTGAGAGTCCCTGACTCTGAGCTGGATGCCACCAGCTCCTGATGCTGCAGGAGAAGATATGGACCCTTCTGTTCCCTCAGGAGATATCCCTTGGGGCTGACTTGCAATTTCTAACCCATTCCTTGGGCTGGTTTCCAATCTTAGCCACCAGTCTGCTGAGTTTCAAACACCTCTGATGTCCTGTAGTGGCAGGCCAAGCAGTAACGGGTATAAATTGAAAGAAAGGAAATTTAGGTTCCATATTAGGAAGGAATTTTTTACTGTGAGGGTGGTGAGACACTGGAGCAGGTTCCCCAGGGGCGCTGTGGAGATTCCAGCCCTGAAAGTGTTCAAAGCCAGGCTGGATGGGCTTGGAGTTCCCTGATCTAGTGGGAGGTGTTCCTGCCCAGAGGCCTTTAAGGTCCATTCCATCCTGACCTTCCTATAATTCTGTGGTGTCCTTCCCATGCACTTAGAGGAGCTCTGAAATCCATTCAGTGCAGGCACAAAGCTCATACAGAGTTTGGCAATTGCCAAACTACCTGGCCCAGTAGCACACGGCTTTGTTGCCAAAATCCTCAACTTCTGGCACTCAGCATTGTGTTCTCCTTCCACAGACTGAGCTGCAAGGTGACAATTCCCGCACAGGGACAGAGGCAGGTGCTGGCCAAGGGTGCTCCTTCTACAAACACCCTGGGCTCAGCAGGGCTAGGCCACTCTGGTCTGGTGGTGTCTGGGCAGTGGGAGCGATCCAGGGTCACGGAGCCCATTTCTAACTCAGCTCCTACCCCCTGATGATGGATCTGTGTCAAATGGACCCATCCTGGAGGTCAGTGGCCTAGAGGGTTCAGTGCTTGTTCACTAAAGCTGTTGTGCTCTGCAGCTCTTTGGCCTTTGAGGAAATGCTGGCAAAGCCATGGCAGGAAAACCTCTCCCTGCACTGCCTGGATTGTTCTGGGTTCAGGAGCCCAGACACAGGATTCTGAGCCCTGGCCTTGCACAGGAGACTCCCTGGAAGCTGCAGGGCCAGTGGGGATGTGCCAGCACTGCCCTGCTGGCCAGGGACTCTTCCCAGCAGTTACAGGGGAGCCCAGTGGGCTCAGGCTTGCACCATGGCTGCACTGAGGCTGAGAGAAGCAGGGGAAAGGAGCTGGACCTGAGATGTTGCAGTAAGCCACACTTCGGTACTCCAGTGCCTCTGTGGGTTTGAAGGTCACCTTGATTTCAGCAGAACTATTCGGCCCAATTTCTCCCTCCTAAAACAGAAAGAGACAGCAAAACATTTATCTTCAAACTTCACATTTCTTGCTTTCAACCACAGTCCTGCAAGCCTTAGTTTAGAGCATAGTGATGAGTGAACAACACAAGGAGCCCAAGGAAACACTCCAAACCCAGCTCAGCACACTGCTGGAAGCTCTCAGTGCTCAGCTGATCAGCTCCCACTCTCCACAATGTTCCTACTGCTCTGACACAAGCCCTTGGTCACATCATGCTGCTGTCAGCTACAGCGGGATGCAACTGCCACTGTGCACTCATGGCTCTTCACAAGAAGAGAACATGATCCCCTTCCTTGGAAATAAAAATATTAATTTAACCTGTGTTGAAAGAAAGCAGCAGTGGGGATTATTCTGGGGTTTACTCCAAGATGAGAAGGGATTTTGCACTGTGCAGACACCAGGCACTCATCATCTCTCACATCTTCAGTACTCAGAACCAGGGCTCTGGCTGATGGGAGGATGTGGGGGTTTGCTTGCACAAACAGAAAAGGAAAAGGGTTTCTGTCCCTGTGTGCAGGAGAACTCAAAAGGCCCATTTAAACCTTCCACCCTTGTGTCCAAGCTCTCAGAGGACACTGGAAGGGACACTCAGAAATAGTGCAAGGCGTGGTTACAGGTGGGGATGGGCATTTCTATGATTAACCATGGCAAGCCTGAGGTCACTATGTGAACTGGCAGAGCTCCAACACCCTCTGCTGAGCCCCTGCCTACAAGAACTGCTCCCTGTGGACACTGCAGGACAGCACAGAGCGCCCTTGAGCTCGAGCCCTGGCAGCAGAGCTCGGCTTTGTCAGGCTCCCAGCCCTGCCCTGAGCCTGCAGGGCAGAAATGCTTCCAGCAGGGAGCTCTGCAGCTGCACCAAAACTCCATGTCCTCCCTCCCAGCACATCGGGCCAGCTGAGGATCTGCCAGTGACCGCATCCCGGTGGGAGGAGGGAGAGGGGGAGGAGGAGGAGGAGGAAGAGGAAGAGGGGAAGGAGGAAAATGAGGTTCTCAGCTATCACTTACCACTGGCTCAATGAAAAAAATGTCATCGGAGAACAGCATGGGGTCTTGTTGCACCTTTGCTATCTCCGCCAGGACCTTGTTGCTCAGGCGGGCAGTGTGATCTTCACAAGAGCCCATCTCTGACTCTGATGTTTCCTCCTCCGTTAAGTTTTCCTGTGACATCTCTGACCACGGCCGCAGAAAACGACACTGCCTGCAGCCACGGGAGAGACAAGGCCAGCAGATCGTTTAATAAGCCACATATTTGCAGAGGGAAGTGTGAGTGCAGGAGGGCAAAGCACCTGGGGAGGAGCAGCAGCAGCTCCCCAGCAAGGGCTGACCCCAGGCCATGGGGTCCCACATGGATCAGAGGATAACTTGCTGTTCACTGGCACAGCAGGTCGTTTTACTCCACACCTGCAAGCTCAGGAGATGTTTCCAAAGCCAGAGAGAACTTCCTGGCTCAAAGCCTCTGCCAAAACTGAGGGAGAACCGACCAGGCACTTCAAGTGGATTTTCCTACCACTGAGCTGCTCAGGGGAGGCAGATAAAGATCATGGAGCAGGACTTCCCTGGGAAGGGGAGACGAAGCTGGGCTGCAGCTACGTGTTACCAGCATCACTCTTTGTTTCTGCCATTTTGGACCTGCCCTGATCCCTACTCTGCCTTTCACAAGAGCATCCCACAGCACTTCCAAAGGAAATTGATACATTCAGGCACCACACCTCTTCAGTGATATTCAAGGTTTTATGCATGAAAACAGAAGCTCTGAGAGGTGAGGGGACTTTGTTGTGCAGGAGGGAGACAGCAAACTCCTGGAGAGGCCTTTTCATGACCCAGAGCTTTTTGGGTCCCATCCCAGTGCATGGTAGTAGAATGTCCTGAGAGGGAAAGGATCCTGCACTGTGTCCTCTCATTAAAAAGTCCTCTCAGCTCTGAGATCTCAAAAGCTGCTCTGACAGCAGGACAGTGGCCTTGGAGCTACAACCATGCCTAAGACTGGAAGTAAGGAAGAACAAAATGTCCTGGTGGCAGTCTAGGACACAAACTGGCATGAAAACAAATGTAATTGGAAAAAACCCACAAAACCGCAACCAGGTTGAAGTTTACTTTGGGGAAACCTAGTTGCTTCTGAGGGCAAAGCAGATCACCTGGGGTCCAGGCTGAGGCAGGGAAGTGGGGAAGAAATGGAAATAAAGAGCCCAGGGAAGTAGCCAGAGAAGGTCATGGGGTTTTTGTTAACACACAGAGCTTGTATGGAAGTCAGATGCTGAGTAAGGAGATGGAGAACAGTGGAAAACCAAGAAGCCCAGAAGCCATTCAGGTGGGCAAGGGTCAATCTCCTGGTCCTTTGCAGGCAATTTAAAATTACTCTGGGGACTGCAAGCGACCTGGCCCTCAGCAACCAGGGGCTTGCCACGGCAGTTTTGGCCCAGCAGTTTTGGCTCAGCAGTTTTGGTTCAGCAGTTTTGGCTCAGCAATTTTGGCCCAGCAGTTTTGGCCCGGCAGTTTTGGCCCAGAAGTTTTGGTTCAGCAGTTTTGGCTCAGCAGTTTTGGCCCGGCAGTTTTGGCCCAGCAGTTTTGGCCCAGAAGTTTTGGTTCAGCAATTTTGGCTCAGCAGTTTTGGCCCGGCAGTTTTGGCTCAGCAATTTTGGCTCAGCAGTTTTGGCCCGGCAGTTTTGGCCCAGAAGTTTTGGTTCAGCAGTTTTGGCTCAGCAGTTTTGGCTCGGCAGTTTTGGCCCGGCAGTTTTGGCCCAGCAATTTTGGCCCGGCAGTTTTGGCCCGGCAGTTTTGGCCCGGCAGTTTTGGCCTGGTGTTTTTTCAGGTTTTGCGTGGCAGCTCGCACAAGCAGCCTGAGCACAAAAGGTGCAGCCACCCACCTTCCTTGTGCAGAGGGTTGTGTCTTTTTGCTGGTTGTGAGGTGCTTGCCTTTTTTGTTTTTTTTCTTTCTTCTTTATGTTTTTGGGTTTTTCCCCAGCGATGGTTTAGAAATGCTGAAAAGCCATTGCTGCTGCTGCTAGCAGGAGTGCACTAACTCAAAGAGACCCCCTCAGGAAGGGCACAGCTGTCCAGGCCCCTGGCTGCAGGGAGGGTCTGAGCCTGGTGTTAATGGCAGAGGAAGTGCAGAAGACACCTGCGTGTGGTGTGAGCAGCTGAAGGATCTGCTCTGCCCAGTGGCAGAGCTTAAGGAAGAAGTGGAAAGGCTGAGGAGCATCAGGGAGAGTGACACAGAAATAAACTGGTGGAGTTACACCCCTCCAACCCTGAGAGAAGCTGAGCAGGAGTCAGAGGAGCTCTGCCCTTCTTGGGATCAGGCAGAAGGAGGAGACCTAGGACACAGTGGGGAATGGAAATGGGTCTCTCCTGGGGAGGCAATAAAATTCCATCCTGACTCCCATCACCTACCCAGGTGTCCTGACAGAACAGGTATGAAGCCTGACTCCAGAGGGTCAGGCAGATGACACGAAAGAAAAAATTCTGCCTGGAGAGTCTCCCAGCTGCACTTGGTCTGTCAGACAGATCACAGCCTCAAGAATTAAGAAAAGAAGGGTAGTGGGTAGTGGTAGTAGGTGACTCCCTTCTAAGGGGAGCTGAGGGCCCTGTAGATTGACTGGATCCATTCCACAGGGAAGTCTGTGCCTCGCTGGGGCCCAGGTACAGGATATCACCAGGAAATTCCCTAATAACTAAATGAACTTCATCTCTTCACCACTGTCTGGGGTACAGTGACTGTGAAATAAGAAGAGTTCTCAATATTCAGTGAAACAAGGAGGGGCATGGACAAAACTTTCACTCTGGACTTCTGGAGGGCAGATTTGGCCTGTTCAAGAGGCTGATTTGGCAAGAACCCTGGGAAACAGCCCTTAAAATCAAAGGGGTCCAGGAAGGATGGACACACTTCTAGAAAGAAGTCTTGAAGGCACAGGAACAGACTGTCCTTGTGTGCTGAAAGACAAGCTGGCAGGGAAGACAACCAGCCTGCATGGGCAGGGACCTTCTGAAGGAACTAAGGGAAAAAAAGAGGGTGTAGCACCTTTGGAAAGAGGGTGAGCTGTTTAAGGATATTGCCAGGTCATGTAAGAAGAAGATTAGAGAGGCGAAAGCCCAAGGAGAACTTGAGGAAATCCAGTCATTGCAACCAACCTTTCCTTCCCAAAATGCCACCCTTAGTTGGAGTTTAAGTGGAACTGGAATGCTCAGTGCTGAGCTCCTGAAGCCAGCAGGGACACACACCCTAGTGCCAGGCATGGTTTACTTGGCCCAAACCATTCAAAGGCACCAACACCCCCTGAGGCCACACGTCAGTTTTAGTCTTGGGCCATGTATCTCACTGAAATGAGATATGAAATGTCAGACCAACCTCCTCTTCTCTCGATTCTCTCCTTCCTCGGTAGGAAAAGCCTTCCACTGGAAGTGGGCCGTGACGTTACTCCTGTTCTCAATGAACATGGTTTTGTGGTTTGACATGGAGATGAACGTTGTCTGAACCGCCACGAAATTTGTGCTCAACCCAATGTTGAGCTCTACAGCTTCTGCGTGGAGCTCTGTGAGGCTACTTTCTTCACCTGGAACAAAGCAAGGGGGAGTCTTTGCTCAGCTCACTGGCTGATGGAAGCACGAGGAACAGCTGGCTGATGGAAGCAAACCACAGGTCACAGAAGAAAGTGTCACAGTTTTCAGCTGAGTCAGCAGCTCCATGGATCATGCCATTTATCACATCCTGACAGCTCTGTGTGTACAGCATGAGGATGTCTGGGCACCTCCTTAAACACCTTATTTCTGAGAGTGTTTGTGCAGATTTGGCCCCAGGGTGACAGTCTGTGCAGTGAGATTTGTCAGATGTGCTCTGGTGACCCACTCAGATCCCCGGGATTTCTGCATCAATGTCCTTCAGGTGACACTGAGGAGCCCTGTTCAGTCCTGGCTTGCCCAGGCTCTCCCTGGGCATCCCACGGGACTCCTGTCTCTCCTGATCCCTTGGATCCCTTGTTGCTGACAAGCAAATTTGCCTGGGGGCATGTGGGCAGCAAAAGGAGGCCCAGAGGAACAAGTGAAGTGACAGCCCACAGCACGAGGGGACACAGGTGAGGAAACACAACCAGCCTGGCTCTTCAATATGACAAACCACTACAAAATGAACACCGTGAAAATCATCATCATCTCCCTGCCCAAACCCACAGCCGCATCAGTCTTGAAATATTTTATATTGTTCTGATCTCAAAAACCAAGCTGGAGCATTTCAGATTAAATAAAAAAGGGACAAAGGGAAGATTAATAGGTACAGAGCAGCTTCTAGATGAAGACTGACTGGGATTCCTCAGTCTAGAAATCACATGGGAGATAGATGTGAGAGGTTTGCAACAGCATGAATGGCCTGGGAAATGGGGACGAGGAAAAATTTGTCTTGATTTGTCACCAAACAGGAACTCGAGGGCCTGGAAATGTTATCAGACAGAAACTAATATATGTGTAAGGGCAGTATAGAAAAAGGGTCTGTGACAAGCCAGTGGAGAAGCAGCATACGGGACAGAGGTGTGCAAGAAACACATTGCATTGGAGAGAGTCTGATGGAAACCTCACACCTCACATACAGCACTGCCCAGGAATAAAACAAAACTTCACCCAGGCATAGCCACACGGTAGTGGAGAATCAGGGATCCTCCTTCCTCCACTCAGCAACTCCCAGCAAGACGGGAGTCCAAAAATCTTAGTCCCGTTAGAGGGGATCCACTTTCTCAACCCCCTAAACACCAAGGAGTTCTCTGTTTTCTTTGGGGTAAAGCTGAACAGGGGAGGGACCTCTAGAGGGAATGGAGGGGGATGGGACAACAGGGAGCCATGGTGCAGAACTGTCCTGTGCCCGTGCAGGGCCCAGCACTCACCTGTGTTGCAGCACAGAGACCCCGAATAGTCACCGGTCATCAGCGCGTGGAATCCCACTGTCACCTGCACGGTGTCAGCAGCGCCCACAGTTCCCGTGGCTGGAACCACGGAGAAAGGACTGCAACACAAAGAGAGGGCAGCAGCTGCAATGCTCTGGCTCCTTCTGTTGCTCATTCCTGGCCCTGGTACCACCCAAAGGGGTTTTGCACAAGGACAGAGCCTCACCTCTGGGTGCTCAGCTGGTAACGAGCTGCCCGCTTACTGACATTACGAACCAGCAGAGTCTTCTGGCTGCTGTGCTTGACCGGACACTTCGAGAAGTCCAGCTGGTCAGGGAACTCCAGGATAGCTGGGGCACCAATGGCCTGAATTGGCACAACTATCCTTTCCCTTGCAGTGGTGCAGATGAGCTTGTGGGAATAATCCTGCAGGAAAGGAACCTAGCTCAGCACAGGACATTTAGTGCCATCCCCATGGCAGAAGAAAAACCATTTCCTATAACCCTTCAAGGGCATCGATTTACCTATTCCACCCTAAAATGAATGCTAAGTTCTACTAATATGTCACATTTTAAGGGCACCAGTACGCTTTGCAAAACCTATCTCAGTGGCATTAAGCTCTTTTGTCACTTGGGTCATCCAAAGAACTGCCTTAGGCCACCATAATTTCTACTCTAAATTTTAATGATGCTAAATAATTCCTAAGTCCCTTCTAAGGAGCTGGGGAACACAGGACATTCCTCTTTAGGTTTCTGTATTCCCACTGTCTGAGAAGAGAACAAAGTGTTAAACTGACTCTAAGCAGCAAAAAGAAGATGAGAAACCAGCTGCACCCAAAGAGCTCCTGCACCTCTGGCCTGGTGCAGAAACATGGGTTGGCTCAGACCTGCCCTCTAACTTTGCCTGTCCAACCAAGTCAGGAGAAGAACAGCACTAAGAGGTGGCAGGATGCTGTTGGAAAGTGCCTCCCTTTGTTTGCCGGCAAGGCTTCCCCCTTCCATGCCACGTCCCAAACCCTTCTGTATGAACAAGCCTCCAAATCACAGCACTGAGATCCGACTTGCCAGGGCCCCAGCAGCGGTGTTCAAACCTCCCCAAAAAAGCAGGTTTGGCATGGAATGGGTGCCAGCTGACAGAGCCACCACAGTGACAGGCATGAAGGCAGAGGCACAGCAGTGTCACTGCTGTGGAGTCACAGCTCTGCCTGCAGGTCGTGCCTGCCCTACACGAGCTCTTTCAGGCAGGTGGCCAAGTCCCCTGCAGCTCACCAACCTCCTGCTGGCTAAGGGCACCTAGAGCCCAGTGTGCCCGTGCCAGGCCGGGCTCACGGGCACAGCACATCCTCTGCCCTGGCCCTGCAGCTGTATCATGGTCAGCTGTGCTCTGGGACAGCACAGCTGCAAGGCTGGAGAACAGAGGGTGTGAAAAAGCACCGTCTTTGCTCCAGCCCAGGGTGAGGCAGGGAAGCTGTTGCCAGTCAGGAAGGAGGAAAGCTCTCAGACCTCCTTGTTCCTCTAGTGTTTTCCATAACAATGAAATTCCTTCCACTGTACCTAGAGATGGCCAAAGATCTAGCAACACCCCTCTGTCATTTTCCTGTTCCCCTGCATCTTGCCTCGGGGATGCTCAGGAATGTGCAGGGAGGGAAGCAGAGCCTGTCAGGCCTGGGCGCAGTGCCTGGCAGCATGAGCCAAGCTGTGACTGGCTGCAGGCTGCCTGCCCACGGCCTGGAGCCAGGCTCACAGCATGGAATGGGGCTGCACGGAGAGCAGGGAAAACAACGGCTTTGGGGGTAATTCTGTTCTGGCTCCTCCAGTCTCACCTTGCCCTTGCCAGGGGTGAAGCGGATGCGCACATGGGCAGGCACACCCGGCATCACAACACGGTATGCGTTGTTGGAGCACACGAGCTGGAAGTAAGGCGAGCTCTCCATGGAGATCCTCACCACCTCAGGCAACTGCAGGAAAGACATGAAATGATTGTTTTGTCACTCGTGGAAACAGGACAAGAGGAGACCTGTCCATGCCCTGGTGACATCCCTCCTTGACCCCTTTTCCAAAGCACTTTCAGCTGTGGATCCACAGGCACGTCATTCCTGAAGGTGAACCCAAATCCCTTCTGGGTCCAGCATTTTGGCCAGGGGCAGTAGGGCAGTGCCTGGTGGGAAGGAAGGGCCAAGCAGGTCATCACCAGCACGATGGAGACAGAGCACTTGAACCAAGTCATCTGCATATTCAGCCAGACCAAAAAACCTGCTGGCCCCTGCCTGCACACAGCCACGCAGTAGCCGTGTTCCAGAGGGGGAATGTGCTGTCTGAAAGCAAAACAGCACATTATCCTGGGGGAAGGAAGAAATTCTCTTCTAGCAGATGAGGTTTGGGTGGGGCAGTTCTGGGGATACAGTCATGCAGGCAGACCAGCAAGAGAGGAGACCAAACACTTTGGCCTTCCTGGGAATAAAAGCAAACCTGAAAAGCAAAAGGAACACAGCAAGACAACCCCTAAAACAAGGAGATGGCAAAGAGAATTTAAATGGGCAGTAAAGCAGTGAGGAAGAATCATAAAACCATGAGAGCAATCAGCTGGCCAAAAGTGACAGAAACACAGACAGGCTGTGCCTACTGACTATGGGCTTCGAAGGCATTTTCTGCCTGGAGAAACATGACCAGCACTGACTCAACAGTGTGGTTCCAGAATTAAAAGCCAGTCTTGGCTCTCCAGGGGTTCTTGCTGCCTGTGCAGGCAAGCTGGGCTGCTGGGCATTCCTGCCTGCAGCCAGCAGGCCAGGTTCTGTCCTCTGGGATACACAGACACAGCAAACATGCATTTTCTAGCACAGAGGTATCAACCCCTGAGCACCAAAATGCTCTCAAGAAGCCTAAAGCAGATGATTTTGACTCCCTCCTGTCTCTTGCCACCAGCCCACTCTTGGCACAAGGCTCATTTGAGAAAATGTTTCCCTGACTGAAATGCAAATGGTCTCCATTTTCCTCTTTACAGTGGAACACAACTGCTGACATTTTTTACCTTTTTGCTTCTCAACTCTCTTGGGAAACTGTAAAACAATCACAATTTCAAGTGAAGGTAAAAACCTCCCGGAGCACATGGCTTTGGATGTGCTGTGGTTCGCCAAAGGGAAAGCAGAGCACCATGCTGCTTTTGGAAAACCTGAGCAGAGCTGGATGAAGCCTCGCAGGAGCCCAAAGTGGCACCTAAAGGCTTCCTGCTGCTTCTGCTACATCAGCCTGATCCCAGGGCTCTTTCAGAACACACTTCCTGCAGTGCCAGTGCCAGTAACGAAAAGTGATTCCAGCATCAAGTGGAGAAGGCTCAGACCCTGAGCTTTGACTGTGAGCTGCACAAAGGGAGCCAAACAGGCTGAGAGAGGCAGAGGAGCCAAGATTACCCTGGGAAACACAGGATGTGGTATACACTCAAGGCAAAGCAGGAGAGCAGGTAAGAACTGTACAGCCCTCAACATTCCTATCAATCCAGAGCTTTCAAGAGAAGGCAACTCCTTTGGGATAGATACCATCAACACATGGCCAAAATCAGGGAGAATTCCCAGCACAAGAAGATTTCCACCATCTTGCAGAACAAAGGTGCTGAGACATTTTCTTGTGGATGTGCTGCAGCAGGTAACTTGCTTTGCTGTACACTCTGGCAATTACACCACTCTCCTCTTCCAGCACACTCTTACAGCTCCACCCCCCAGCACTTACCTTGTCCTTATTCACGAGAGACACCACCATTTCAGAGACCTCATGAGCGACAAAACCCCGAAACACCACCTCTGGTGGGGAAATCTGAAGCAAGTTCTGCTTCGGGGGAACTGACGACAACTGGAGAGGCGAGAGAGAGCAGGGAAAGGTTCAGCTGCGGGGAGGAAGGGTCATGAAGGATCCCTTACACTGATCCCCAGTGAAGTACAGGCTCTGGGTGAGCACGTCTGCCCAGCCCACACTGGGCAAACAGTGGCTCACCACCTCTGCTCTGAGCTGATCAAGAGCTGCTGGGCCACACGGAGCAGGCTCAAGCCAAGCTGCTCTTTTGGCACGTATTTCTCCAGGTTTCCTTCTCCACAATGCCAGGCAGCACTTACCTTAAGCACAGCCCTGTGCCCGTGTGGTCACAGAGCTCTGGGGCACTGAGTGAGCACTCATGGAGTAAGTAAAACCCACCAATTTACATCAGACTCTATGGGAAATTATTTTAGGATGTCCTTTACTCTGAGACAGGGAAACCAAGGCCCACACAACTGCAAGTATCTTTTTTTTATCTAGAACTTAGACATCAGTAAGAAGAGAACAGTACCAGAGGAGGTGTGAGAGGTGAGGTGATATTTTGCTGAAGCCAAAAGGTTATCTAGCGAAAGAATGGAATTTGCTGGTTCTGTGTGTTGTTTGTGGTTTGGATTTGTTCAGGTTGGTTTGCTGGGTGCTGCTGTGAGAGGGACAGGGTTGAAGAGCTGACCAAAAGGAAGCAGGATGAGAGGGGAGGGGACAGAAGAGCTGTCAGCTGGACAGAATGGAAGTTCCCGAGTACCCATCCAAGGGGAAAGGGGACAGGGACCGCCCTGGCGGGGTACAAAGGAGATAGGAAGATTGCCATTTTCTCAGAGGGTGTGTTTGTTCGTCTCTGGGGGGAGGGAGACATGCCCAGCTCACCTGAATTCTTACTTGTTACAGAATTTCTGAGAGAGAGAGGGCATGATTTATGTCTGGAGTGAGACTTGAGCTACCCCCTCAGACAGGCCCTGATAAGCGGCCTTGGTGGGGCCTCGAAGCCTTTGATGCAGTGAGAATTCAGTTGTGGCGCAGTCAGAAATTATGTTAAGGTAACTACAAAGTAATGAGCTATCCGAGCATGAATTAGAGTAGAGCTGCAGTGTGCAAAGCCTGACCACCTCAAGGCAAAGGTAAACAATGTTAGCTTGCCAATCAGAGTGCCTTTGTAAACTGGAAACTATATGGGAGTGTATATAAACTGCCATCTTATCACGAATAAGGGGAGAATGTTGCATTAATCATATTGGTTGGATGTGCGTTCTGTCCTGTCCAATTTTCCCGTTTTATGAGGTCCCTGGCTTTTGTTACTAATAAATAGTTTTCTTTTGCTTTGATGATTTTGTCCCCTTTAATTGTATTTAAAAGTTAGTGCGTTTCAAACAGAGGTAAAAGCAAAAATAAAGTAACACAGAAGTTAGGAAAAAGACAAATGAGTGCTGAATGAGGAAAAGGTTCAGTTATTTTCTCAGCAACTTGGGTGAAAGTAAAGTTGGTGACTCCTTTTTCCATGAGCTTTAAATGGGTGCTTTCTTGTAATTATTGCATTTTACATGATACCATTGTAGAGGCACATCTGGGATGACACAACAACAGCAAATGCTTGTGGAGCAGAGACATTGCTTTGAGAAAACTCTCCCCTTTGTCAGCCTTCTCCAGCCACACTGCTGTCACTCCAGAGACACAAGCAGGCCTCCTGTGTGACTCCCCAGGAGACACAGCCTGCTGAAGGGACTGGCTGCAGCACCCTGTCCCTTGGCTGTGCCCTTCCCTGAGGTGCTCCCAACGCCCCTCTCCAGGGCAATCCTTAACCAGCGTCTCTTGCTGCCAATTTCCTGCTCAACAGCCCACCTCGGTCACCTACCCCTTTGGACTGTGCTTTATACTGAGCCAGTCCTGCCAGAAAAGCAGCTTTAAACACACCTCTAGGTAGGCTCTGATGCAGATAAAGCACATCCATTCCCCTCTGCCCAGGGCGAGTCCCCTGCACATTGGCAGCCTGCAAAATCTAACACCCCGTCAGGGTCCAACACATTGTTCCAACCCAAAGCATTCATGAAATTCGTTTTGTTCAATCTGAAGTAATTACTGCAGGTCCTCGGCCTTCAAAGGCCAGCGCTGCCACTCGGAAGGGAATCCTGTGACCCCGAGCATTTGATGGCGACCACACCAAATCAAGAGGTGGCTACTTCATCAGGAGAATGGCAAATGCCAATTTTGTGCCTTTGTGTCCCCAGCCTTCCCCCCATTGTTTTAGCAATGGCAGCTACACTTAGGCAGCTTCAGCAGAGGTTATTTGTGTTGGCTTAGTGCAGATCAGGACTCCCATCCACCACTACCAGCAGTTTGCACTGACAACAGGACCTGGACACTGAGGTATTTTGCTGGAGGCAAGACTGTCACAAGCACACACCCTCTTCAAACTTCACATCAAACAGGTGTGGAAAAGGAAAAGAGCAGGAAAAGGCTACCTTTGGACCGGTCTTACTCATGTCTAGAAATGGGCCAGTTCTGGGCGCAATATTCTCCGCAATGCTGGCCTTCTTCTTCATGTTGAAAAACTTCTCCCACAGGGACTTAGAAGGAAGCAGCTGAAAGGCAAAAATAAACCAGCTAGAGTCTCAGAGATGTGCTTGTTCACAAAAGCTTTTCTTGAACAAGTGGCACTGGTGAACAATTTGTGATCACATAGTCTAGGACAGTCCTGGAAGCCCTGGAAGTTACTTGCTGAAATACTTAGCACCAATAAATTAATAATACAGAGTGGAATACACATACTCCCACCCCACGGCTGCGTCCCATTAGCTTCTCTGTGATGTAATGTGACATCTTTGGGGATTTCTGCTCCTTGGGCATTTGTTTCCTCTTATGTTTCATTGGATTGAGGCATTGACCTTTTCAGAGAGTGGGGAGGAGCTCTCAGAACTCCCCTAACTCCATCCATGGACAACACTGAGAACTCACAGCAGGGAGATATCGCTGCTGGGGGAGTCCAAGAGACGCAAGAAAGGAACGTTGTACCAAGAATGAGGAGCACAGGAATGTGTCCAAGTTTTTGTTTTCTCTGTTAATTAGCATTTGTTTTCTCTGACTGGGCTCACAGACCCCTCCACAGAAGAAAACAGAGGGATCTCCTTGACAGAGCCTCAGCAGTGGGGCATCTTCACTCCAGTGAGCTCCAGACACCAAGGGACCTCTGTGGCCTGACTCCAGTGCTGCCTGCAGGGCTGGATCTGCACCCACACAGGAGACGAGAGAGAACAGCTGGCTTGGAAGCTCTTCCAGCTGGGACCAGCCATGTCTCTCTAGGCTTTGGGCAGAGTTTGAGCTTTCCCTGCCCCACCACATGCCCAGGTGCCCAAGGGCAGGTTGGTCAGAGCAGCACAGGTGAGTGCCCAGCCTGACAGAAGGAATTGCTGTGGCAAAGGGAAAGGGACAGAACACACGCTCGCAGCTTCAGCTGCACATTGGTTTCACTTGGCTCAGCCAGGCAAGACCCTGAGGCAACACACGGTGTTCCCTACTGCACCAGGACAGCCCCCACCAACAGGAGCACGGCACAAAGAGGTGGGGAGGGCGTCTGCAGCTTCACAGCGCTGCTGGACAACAGGGGCAGGGAGAGGAGGGACACGAGAGGAGTTTCCAGCCTTAACACAGCCCCAGTGGGTACTTACACTGAAAGACTTCAGCGCTTCCCTCGACCACAGACGGGGTTTCAGGATCTTTTCTCGGAATCCGGAATCCATTTTGAAGGGAGGATATCCCAGATAAACGACAATGCCTCAATGAAACTGCAAGGAGCAACAATGGAACTCTGAAAATCCAGAACCCAATTCATGGCAGATTCAAGGCATATACTGGTGCTAAAAATTTTATAGTATTTGGAAGTAGCTCAATGCTTGTTTGGTGTAAGTAGCTGGTATTGTTAGGCCTCTAGCTGGACTTTATTCGAACGATATGGCTATGTTGTGCAATTCAAAGATGGATCATACTGAAACCTGGAGGTAAAAATCTGAACATTAATAATAGTTAGAACAGACAAAGATGTAGCTTAAATATTAAATACTTAGAAATAGCTTGAGTGGATCTCCTCTTCTTTAGGCTAAACCAGCCCTGTTCTCTCAGCTCTTCCGCACAGGACTTGTGAGAGACTGCAATGTTATGGCTAATGGCTTAAATGTTGTTATAAAGAACTTTCTGCCCATTGTGACTGCATAAAGAAGCTGCGACCACCCGAGCCCACCCTTCCCTGAAAACGCCTCCTGACTGGAACTTTGGACTGTGAGTTAGGCTGCCTAAGGGAACTTGAAACAAGACAAAGGTGACACTATTGCCCACTTATCTCAGGTCTGGGGAGAAGTAAACAAAGCTGAGGAGAAAACCTATCCACAACAAAGCCAAACCCAGCAGCTGTCCTGAAAATCAGCTCTGTCTGGGTTCAGGGCAGGGAATTCATAGCCACAGACTCATCTGCTGAGGCCAGGTTTGCACACAAACCTCCCATCAAAGACCTCCAAAGTGCCCCCAGACCCATCCCTGAGGCCTTGCACCAGATGACTGCAGGCCATGCCAAGTAACACAACAGATCTGAAAATCCAGAACCCAATTCATGGCAGACTCAAAGGATATACTGGTGCTAAAGATTTGATATTATTTGAAAGTAGCAATAGATGGAGTCAGACTTGCCCCGCCCCAGGGAGGTACCTGGGCAGTCCCACCTTGCCCAAATCTGCATTAATCCACTGGAGTCTTACGTTTTGTGAGAGAGACCTCACCACAGAGAAGACCAGAAGAGGATTTTATGGTATGCTGATGGGATCCATGGAATGGTGATATTTTTTACTTAATCAGTCTGTGTCACTCTCTTTCTCCTCCCTCTTCTGAACCCCACCCTCCCTGACACTTTTTCTTTCTTTCTCTCTCTATTCCTCACATTTACTGTTAAATAAAATCCAGACTATTGACTTTGGCAATTCAGAGGCATCTCCCTAATAATTTTAATAACCAGATGATAACAACCCACTGAAACTTGACCAGAACTCATTCACCTTTAAGCAGTTTAAGCAATCACTATAGGGAAAAAAATGCATAGACTAGTACATTTAGAAAATGTTGCCTTTCTTCAGTGCAAAACAGCACAATCAGTAGACCATATGTCATTCATCCACTCAGCTGTCCATGCCGCTGAACTGCTGCACCAGAGGACTGGCATTATCACAGCCTGCATTTCCCTTTGGCATTCTTTTTCCGAGCACAGATGAGACAAAACCAAAACGTTCAGCTTTAGTCAATCTTTACCTTCAAAGGAAATTCAGGACTGTGTAGCAGAGACCAATGCTCTGCATGTTCAGGAATCCGGTGCAGAGACCAATGCTCTGCAAATTCGGGAATCCTTTGCAGAGACCAATGCTCTGCAAATTCGGGAATCCTTTGCAGAGCCCAATGCTCTGCAAATTCGGGACTCCTTTGCAGAGACCAATGCTCTGCAAATTCGGGAATCCTTTGCAGAGCCCAATGCTCTGCAAATTCGGGACTCCTTTGCAGAGAGCGATGCTCTGTGAACAGTCACTCGGCCAATGGCCCAGTGCAGCCGCCTGCAGGAGCCCAGGCTGGCACACCCAGCCCGGAGCCGCTCTGTGGCTACTGAGCCGTGCCGAGCACATCACCGCCGCACGTCACAGACGCCGCCGCCGCGTTCGCGGTTTCCAGGCACCCACGGCACCCGATGGGCGGGGCCGGGCGGGGCCGGGCCGAGCCGGGCCGAGCCGCAGCGATTTTCAAAGGAGATTGGCACTTGAGCTACTGACTTCGGTGCTTTCTGTGAAAAACGCCAGTCACTTGGTTTTTAAGATTTTAAAAGTTTAATAATTAGAGTAATAAATTAACAATTACAGTAATAAAAATTTAAGAGTTAGGACAATTACAAGACAATAAAAAGCAAAGAATTACGGACGTCCGGACGCTGTCTGTGAAAAACGCTGCGAGGCCTTTCCCGCCCTGCGCCGCCGGGATCTGCCCGGCGACCGATGACATCACTAGAGACTCGGGCTGCCATTGGCGGGCAGCAAAGAGCGGAGCCAATGGCGGGGCCGGAGGCGGCTCTGGGGGCGGGGCTGCAGCGGAGCGGCGCCATGGCTCCAGCGCTGGGGCTGGGGGCGCTCCTGGGCCCCGGGGCGGCGGCGAGAGGCGAGGGGGACCCCGGCACCGGGAGGGACTCTTTGATCGCCCATTCCGGAGCACCGAGGGGCCCTGAACCCCCATTCCCGGGCGCCGCCATCCCCCCGCACCCCATTCCCGGCATGGGTTCTACCCTGCACCCCCTTTTCCGGCATCAGCAACCCCCGCACCCCTTTCCCGGCCATCCCGCCTCTCCCAGCCCCCAGAGCCCCCTTTTCCTTCACCCAGAGATCCCCTGGACCCCTATTCCTGCCTTTCCCAGCGCCCAGCCCCTCCTTTCCTCAACGCCGAGGACACTGGGGACCCCTATTCCCAGCCAGCCCGGGTTTTCCCACCTTTTGCGGGGAATGGGGACACCGGGGAGCCGTGGAGCTCCTTTCCCTGGATACAGGAACCCCCTTAACCCCGCCCATCCCACCTCTACCCACCCCAGCCTTCCCCTTTCTTAATCCTGGAACCCCCAAACCCCGTTCCCAGCTCTCCCGTTCCCCCTTTCCTTCTCCCGTGCCCCCCCAGCCCCCAAATCTCCGTGTGCCCCCAGTTCTCCTGTCCCTGCGTTCCCTGCCCGTGGCGCTGTCGGGGCCCGGCCCGGGGTTCCCGCAGTTCGTGTCCTTGGGGTCCCTGGATGGGATCCCCTTCCAGCGGAGCCGCAGCCGAGCAGGGATCTCGGCACAGCCAGAGCCGGCACAAGGAGTGGAGGACTTCTCCTCCCCCTGCCTGCTGGCTGTGGGCGAATCTCAGCAGAGGCAGAACCTTGGCTGGGCCGGCCCGGCCCGGGGCTGCTCCTGGGGCCTGGCGGCTCCTGGCTCGGCCTGGGCGAGCAGCAGGGTGGGCCTTAGCAGCGGCCAGATGTTGGCAGCTGCAGCCGCCAGCAGCTCGGCCCCGCGGCCTCTCCTCCCGCTGCAGCTGGTGGTCTCCCCAGGAAGGGGATTTTTCCTTTTTTACGTGCATGTTCACAGAGGCGTATCAGCTTTTTCAGCGGTTTAACAGATTGTCAGTTGTCAAAGCTGATTACTGATTGGGTTTTGTGTCAGACATGGAGGAAACAGCTCGAAGCTTCTCAGTGCATTTCTTCCATAAGCACCTCCCATGCAAAACCACCACAGGATAGCAACAGGGGGCTGGGGATGGAAACTGACCACAGCACCAGGGGGCTGGTGATGTTTGCCTGTGAAGGAACCGAGTTGCCACAGGCACTCAGAGAGGTTCCATGGAGACTTTCCAAGAGTCTCCAGGCTCTTCAAGAGCTGGAATGTCACACACAGAGACAGGGGCTCCGTGGAGACCTGTCAGGGCTTTCTGGGAATGGTAAGGAGCCGAGTGGTCAGAGGCAGTCACAGCCATTCCATAGTGACATCCCAGGGCACCTTGTGCTGCAAAGCCACCGGTCTGTCACAGGCACTCACAGGGGCTCCACGGTGACATCCCAGGAGTGCCCAGACTGCCAAAGAGCCAGGGTGTCCCAGACACTCACAGGAGTTCCTGTCTATTGTAAATGCAGGCAAACCCAATGGGAAGAAATTATGATGTTTGACTCAATTCAGAAGGCTGAATGATTTTTTTTATTATAATTATGGCTAAAATACATTAATATACTATATAAATAGGAAGATACTAAAACTACATACTACTTTCTCTAATTCTGTCTCTAACTACAACACAACTCGTGACCCTCTCTCGAGAGTCCAGACACAGGTGGATTGGATTGGCCATCAGGCTCAAACAATCCTCAGCAGAATCCAATCAAGCACTCACTCCAGATAAACAATTCTCCAAACACATTCCACATAGGAAAACCAAGGAGCGGAAATAGAAATTGTTTTCTCTTTCATTTCTCTCTGTGCACCTCGATGAAAAATCCTGAGAGGGAGAGAAATGTGCTTGCCACACCTGTCATGGGCAGAGTGGGAGCTTCAGGCAAAAGTTTTGTTTCTTTATTGGAGAAATTTCTGCTAAGTCAAGAGGTGGAAAAATGGCTTGGACTTTGGTTACAGTTACCTCCTCTAACTCTTCACTGTCTTTTTCCATCGTGTGCTATGACTGCTACCTGTCCATCTGCAAAGCCCTGCACTACGGGACCCTCCTTGCCAGCAGAGCTTGTGCCCACATGGCAGCAGCTGCCTGGGCCAGTGGCTTTCTCTATTCCCTGCTGCACCCGGCCAAAACATTTTCCCTGCCCCTGTACCAGGGAATTGCTCTGGACCAGTTCTTCTGTGGAATCCCCCAGATCCTCAAGCTCTCTTGATCCAAATTCTACCTCAGCAAAATTGGGCTCATTGCAGTTAGTGCCTGTTTAGGACTCAGATGTTTTGTGTTCATTGTTTTCTCCTATGTGCCTATATCCAGGCCCGAGCTGTGCATCCCCTCTGAGCAGGCACAGCACAAAACCTTTTCCACCTCTCTCCCAGACCTGCCTCTGCTCTCCCTGTTTGAACGGGCACACTTGTCTTCCTGAAGCCCCTCTCCATCTCTTTGTCATCCCTGGATCTAGCACTGTCAGTTCTGTAGTCAGTGGTTCCTCCAGCCCTGAACCCCCTCACCTACATCCTGAGGAACCAGGAGCTCAAGGCTGCAGTGTGAACACTGATGACTGGATGACTTCAGGAACATTAAACTGCTGGCAAATCAATGGTAATACACTGCAAATTACTTGGAATAAGCCCCAGCTTTGGGATGGGCCCTGGGCCTGGAGCAGGAGCAGCTCTGGAGGGCCCCAAGGCCGGGGCTGTTGTGCTGGCCTGGGCAGATGGGATGGCAGGAGGGGCTGCAGAGCTCTCAGCACCTCAGCCAGAGGGGAGCAGGGCAGCCAGGGAGCTCCTTTGGCCTTTGCAAGGCACTGAAAACAGGCATGAGCCCGAGAGAGGAGGCTGCTCTGTGCCCTTGGGGACATGGACAGAGCAGGGAGGGGTCCCAGGACATTTGTCACTGCTAGTATCTGTCCCCAGCTGTGCGCAGCCCTGGCTGCTGAGCGCAGGTTTGCCCTGGGCTGAGTTTGGCTGTGGCCCAGCTCCATCCTCCTGCGGGGCTCAGGGCCTGTTCCCAGCCATGGCCAGCCCTAGCCAGCCTCTCTGCTGGCCCAGAGGCTGGCAGAGGCCGGGGCAGGGCTGGCTGTGCAGCCCCACAGGTGCCATGGGCTCTGCAGGAGCTGGCAGAGGCTGCCCAGCAGGGAGGCCATGGGGCACAGAGCCCCAAGGCTGCCCAGGGCCCCACGGCACAGGGGCCGTGCCCAGCCGCAATGCTCCTGTCCTGGGCTGGGCTGCACAGGGGCTGTGGCACCACTGCTGGGCCAGCACAGGGCCACAAAGGGGCCATGCAGCCGCTGCCGGGGCTGGCAGCAAGGCCGGGCACAGACAAGGAATTGCTGAGCATGGCCTGCGCTGGCCAGGGCTGCCTGTGTCAAAGGCAGAGCTCAGCTGTTCTTGATGCCTGCAGGAAAAGTCAAGAGGCCAAAGAGCCTCCATGACTGTGCTGGAGATGAAGGCTGGAGGAGGGAAATGCAGGGCTGCTGTGTGATGGGGAGGGCATGGAATTTCAGCAGACACCTCAGCATGCAAGTTGCTCTGAGCTCACTCAGCTCCTCTCTAAGAGATCCAGTCCTAGCTCAGCAGCTCAGGGCACTGGGGCCCTCCAAGTAGAACTGCCTGTTCATGGGCACACAACTGATGCCTGCCTGGAAAGGGGCACAGGTTTTAATACCAGTTTGTTTCATAATATATAAGCAAATCTTATATATTATGTTTCCAAGACTCCTGGTTAAATGGCCATTTCTAAGGACATCTCTTCATTTGGAGCTCTTGCAGCTATATCCTTCCCATTGCTCCCAGATTTCCTCCTGCAGCAGTTCTCTGGTCATTCCAATGCATCTCCCTTGAGTGGCTCAATGCTTTAAGCTTCAGAGGGTTTCCCAATTTTTCAGAACTTTCAATATCGCCTTACTCAGCATCTTAGTTGTAGTTTTATTTTTTATATCACCTCTTCTTAGGCCTTTGTCTTAAATCCTTCCTTTATGTCAATGCCTTGTAGATGGTGGACATGTCAAATGCTGCTGGGATGTCACAAGAAGCTGAGGGAAGGGTTTTGGTTGACTCAATTTATCATGTTCACATTTTTGATGTTGGCCATGAAGAGAACTGTGCCTCTGAGTCTCAGCAGTTCCTGGTTCCCCAAAGGACACAAACCTGATGAGTTGTGGTTCCCACTCCAGTGGCTGCACTTGGACCTCCCTCCATAGCCAGAGCAGAGCTCCCTTGTCCCAGCAAGTCCCTGGCAAAGGAGGGATGAAGGAAACAGGACAGGCTGTGGAGATCAGGGGCAGGGCAGAGCCAGGGAGAAGAATGACTTTTGCATTTGATGGATCTGTGCCTTCCCTTGGCTTTGTTGGCTGGCAATAAATGAACATCCCTCTGTGTCTCAGGCAGCTGCTTGTCCAAGGTGGGAGTTGAGGCCAAGGAGCTGAAACCTGCAGGTCCAGCCTGAGCTGGAGGGAGCTCAGATTTGCAAAAGGCTGCTCTGAGTGCCAAGGCTTGGATGGGGGAAATGCTGGGGTGGGGTAGGGACAGAGTCAGATTGATTGTCAGCCATTAAGAGTCTTGATTTTCATATCGATTCCAACTGCATGAGGAGGTACTTGGATTCAGTGTCAACTGGAGATTGCACATAGCCATGTATTAACAGGAAGAAAAAACCTAAACAGGAACTAAAACATGTTTTCTCAGTGTATTTTTAAATATGATCTATTCAGTTTGAATACACTTCAAGCCTCTGGAGCAGGAAAATTCAGCAGCAGCCTCCAAGTTGCTGAAGATGTCAGCAGCCCCCACTGAGGCCATCCCTGCCCAGAGACCCTGGGGGAATGGGCAGACAAGGACAGCATCCCTAGGGCTGGGCAAGCAGAACTCAGAGGCACCAACGGCTCCAGCTGGGAAACGAATGGAGTGTGGAATGTGGCTCACTCCCTTCAGCCACTTGCCCCGCTGCCGTCCTGCCGCACGGTCGGCTGGGGCTGGGGGTGAGCAGCAAGGAAGGAAGGCCATCAAACCAGAAGGCTCAGCGAGAGCCGAAGAGAAAGCTGCTTCGAAAAGGGACGGCGCTAAGCATGCCCGCCCTGCCTCTGCAGCAGGCTCTCGCCCTGCTGGCCAAAGGCCCTGCCTGCCTCGGTGTCAGCCCGCTCCTGCCGCTCCCACCGCTGCTGCTGTGTGAACTGGCCGAGGAGAGATCGAGCAGGGGCGGGAAAGGTCTGCAGGAGGTGCCGGGGAGTCTGATGGGGCAGGGCGGAGCGCCCCCAACCATGGCTGGGCGGGCGGCCGCGACAGACAAAGGCAGGGGCAGGGGCAGGGGCAGGGGCAGGGGCAGGGGCAGGGGCAGGGGCAAGGGCAAGGTCAGGGGCAGGGGCAGAGGCGGGGGCGGGGGCAGGGGCAGGGGAGAGAGGGGATGCGAGAGTGTGCGGCCGCGCATGCGGGGACGGTGGGGAGCGGTGGTGTCTGAGGAACCGGGTGTGTGTGTCACTGTGTCTGTCTGTCTCTCTCTCTCTGTGTGAACGAGGGCCGAGGGCGGGCGGCTTCGTGCCGGCCCCGGGCACCTCGGCACCGAGCCCCCGTGGCCCCCCAGACTCCTTCCGAGGACCGAAGAGCTCTGCGGGCCGTGAAGGAACCGGCCCAAAAGCGGCCGCCCGCTTGCCGGCGGTGGTACCGGCGGCGGGGCGGGCCGAGTCGCATCGGGGGCCGGCGGCTGCGTGCTGATTTCCGCCGCACGGACGGGCTTCTCTTCCCCGCTGGCCCCACTCAGATTCTGTTTTTCGGGGGAGGGCTGTGTCGGGTCCCGGGCGGGGGGCGGGGGGCAGTGGGGACGCCGTTTCGACAGTTCTGCGTGTCAGCAGACCCGAACACGGGGCACGGGCTGCCCGTCAGGTCGGCTGGGAGTGCTCTAAATGCTAAAGGACACGAAACAAAATTTGCCAAGAAAATTTCTTTTTCGGGTAAGTTTCTTATACCAGGCAAATAGAAGAGCCATTGTTTCAAGAAAGGAGAAAAGAAAAAGGGGTTGGAATAAAACCCAAACCCCAAAACCAAACCAAATCAAACCAAACCACAAAAATCAAAGAAAAAAACCCCAAAAAATCAAAAACAAAGCCAGAAAACCCGAACCAAAAGCCCTACACCTCACCTTCCCCCCCAAAAAACACACCAAAAAACTAAAAACAACACAGAAAAATACAAAAATCTGTGTTGGTCTTGAAAGTGGGCGGTTTATGGGCTGGGATGGGGCTGATAGAGCTGTCCGGCTCTGGGGTGTAACGAGGCTGTGAGCTTCCCCTGGCTCCAGGGCCACAGGTGTTGAGTTGGCACCATTGTGGCAAGCGTTTTCAGGGGGCAACAGGTATGCTCTTGCTCCAAGCAAGCCTGGGGCAATCAGGTCTACCAGGATCTGGGGACTCCCGGCTCGTGGAGGCGCCCATGTGATGGGCAGTGACGGGTGACAGCAGGTCATCCCCAACTCTGGGCCGGCCCAGGGTTATCAGGTCTACCCAGCTCCGGGGTCACCTGATTCGTGGCAGGACCTTCAAGGCCAGCGGTGGCGAGGGTCAACAGGTCTACCCTGACGCTGAGTGACCGTAAGGTGTTGTGGCCAGGTCTACCCTGGTTCCGGGGCTGCCCGGTTCATCGCAGCTCCCTGGATGCGAGCAGTGGCAGGGGGCAATAGGTCTACCCCCACTCCAGGCCGGCCCGAGCCCATCACATCTACACGTCTTTAGGGCCTCCAAACTCGTGGTGCCGGGTGTGGGGCAGTTTATCACGGGGGATAGATAACAGGTCTACCCTGACTCTGGGTCAGCCTGGGGTCATCAGGTCTACCCTGTTCCCGGGGCCGCAGGGCTAGTTGTGGCGCCTGGGAGGCGGGCGATGGAGTAAGACAAGAGGTCTTCCCCAGTGCTGGGTGGCCATATGCTATGTTGGTGCCAGAACAACAGGTCTACCCAAGGGCTGAGCAACCGGAGGCTGTCCAGCACAGAACAACAGGCCTTCCTGGCTCCGGGGACACCAGGCTCCAAGCGGCCTCTGGGCAGCAGCCAGTGGTGGGGGACAGCAGATATACCCCAGCTCCGAGCCAGCATGCGGCCATCAGGTCTACCTGGCTCCACGGCTGCCGGGCTAGGTGTGGTGTCCGGGCTGCGGGTGGTTGTGGCGGACAAAAAGTCTACTCTGGCTCCGGGCCAGCCAGGGGCCATCAGGTCCACCTGGCTCTGTGGCCACTGGGCTTGGGGCGATGCCTAGGTGGCATGCGATGGCGTGGGACAACTGGTCTACCCAGCCAGGGAGCCACCGGGCTCATGGCAGTTGCCTAGTGGCAGGCGTTGATGGGGGACAACAGGTCAACCCCAGCTCCATACTGGCCCAGGACAACAGGGCTACCCAGCCATGGAACCACCGGTCTCATGGCAGCGGCCATGTGGCAGTTCATGGGGGACAAGTCAACCTCTGCTCTGGGCTGGCCCAGGACAACAGGTCTACCCGAGCCTGGAACCACCAGACTCAGGGTGGTGCATGTATGGGATGCGGTGTTGGGGGATAACAGGTCTACCCTGTCTTTGCACTGGCTCAGGGTCATCAGGACTACACGGCTCCAAGGCCACCGTGCTCATGGCAGCGTCCATGTGGCAGGCGTTGGCAAGGTACAGCAGGTCTACCCCGGCTCATGGCTCACTCTGTACAACAGGTATAACCAGGCTCCGGGGCTGCCGGGCTTGTGGCGGCACCCGAGCTGTGTGAGGTGGCCGAGTATAGCGGGTCTACCCCGGCTTTGGGTTGGCCAGGGTAATAAGGTCTAACCTGCTCCGGGGCCGCCGGGCTTAGAGTGGCACCCGTGTGGCACGCGTTGGCGAGGACAACAGGTCTAGCCCAGCTCCGGGCTGGCCTGGGGCCATCAGGTCTGCCCCGCTCCAGGAACAGCGTACTCATGGCGGTGCCTCTGTGGTGGGCATGGGCACAGGACAACAAGTGTACCCCGGCGCTAGGTGGCCGTCAGGTGCCGTGGCCAGGACAACAGATCTACCCTAATGCCAGGCAGCCTGAGTCTGTCCGGCCAAGGACAATAGGTCTACTCTGTCTCTGGAGCTGCCGGGTTCATTGCAGCACCCTGGCTGCGAGCGGTGGCAGGGGGCAATAGGTCTATCCCGGCTCCAGGCTGGCTCGAGACCATCACGTCTACCCATCTTCGGGGCAGCCAGGCTTGCGGCAGCGCCTTTGTGGCGGTTGTTCACGGGGAAAACAGGTCTACTCCAGCTCTGGACCATTCTGGGATTATCAGGTCTACCCTTCTCTGGGGCTGCCGGACGGGGGGCCTCACCCATGTGGTGGGCTTTGGCAGAGACAACAGGTCTACCCGGTCTCCGGGCCGGCCCAGGGTGATCACGTCTACCTCGCTCCTGGGCCAACGGGTTCGTGGCAGCTCCTGGGCAGCAGGGCAGTGTCGGGGGACAACAGGTCTGCCCCGACCCTGGGCCGGCCCGGGGCCATCAGGTATGCCCAGCCACGGGGCCGCTGGGCTCTGGGCGGCGCCCATGCAGCGAGCGTTCGTGGGGCACAACAGATCTACCCCGTCTCCGGCCTAGCCCGGGACTATCAGGTGTACCCGGCCCTGCAGTGGTGCTCAGGCATCGTGCGGTGGCGGGGGACCAAAGGTCTACCCCGGCTCCGGGCTGGCCAGGGGCCATCAGGACTACCCCTCTCCACGGCCACCATGCTTGTGGCGGCGCCCAAACTGCAGGCGGGATGGGACTCTGACAGATTGCAGACTTAGGATTTATTATCTGTCTGTATCATACAAGCAAAAAGCAAGAGACACAGAGAAAATAACAACATCTATGCAAATCCAGATCCAAGACAAGATGGCAGCTTATGCAAAGCCTTTTTTTACCTATTCTTTGATCCAACAGCATAAAAGAAAAGGTGCAAAGTCATTATACTCTTACTGATAAGACAAGGACCCACATGGGTTTAATATTAACTAAAGGACTGCTATGAACTTCAAACAATACACAATAATTCACTAAATAAGATTTCAACTTTTTCTATCTTTCCAAAGCATATAGCTAGGACTTTTCATATATTGAACTATCAATAAGTTCTTGTTCTTTCTTGTTTCTTATGATAAATATAAATGGATTCACTTGGTTCTTACTTTCCTAGCTTCCCATGAGAAGGTTTTGAAATTTTCCAGCCTTTCTCAGCTTTATGTCTACTTTCTGGAGCCTTTTCCCACTTTCTAAATTTTTTTTACCTTTTTATGTTCCTACACCACGCAACAGGAATTCCATCCTTGGCGAGGGGGCAGGGTTTCACTATGTCAGATTCTACGAAGTTCCTGCTCTTGGACAAGTCCTGAGAAGGCACATCACATCCACTTCTCTGAAAAAACAGTTGCAGTTTTGTTCCACTCTCATCATTGTAAAATATTTCCTCCTTCTAACAAATGTAAATGCAGCCTCATTGAGAGACATTGACCTTTGTTCTGCCACTGCAAGATTTGGGAGAAAATACCTTTGACCGCTATTTTTCCATTTTCACAGACATTTGAGAGGACCCAAAAACCTCCCAAGATGGGGTTTGGAGGCCTCATCACATAACCAGCAGGTAGAGGCTGTGGGCTCTGAGCTCACTGGTGTGAAGGCTGAGGACGGAACAGGAGTAGCCTGGGAGGGACTGAAGGGTGGTTTCCACTTTCTCAAACTTTGCTGACAACTTGCTGATTCTTGCTGACTCTTCTTCTGTCTACAAATATTACTGTTCTTGGTCCTTGAACTGATTACTTTGTTATCAGAAGACTGGATTGTGCCTCTGCTGAATGTGTCCATTGTCCTGCAAAAATTGCTCAGCATCCCCCAGTTTGGCAAAACGTGAATTGGCTACTCAGGTGAACTTGGAGTTTGATAGATTTCACTTGTTAGTGAAGAACTTTGAATGTGTTCATATTTCCGCAAGCAAGAAGGGTTTGAGCAGGCTGCCTGAGGTGTATCAACAGCTTGCACCATGACCAAGTGCGGGAGTGAAGACCTGCCTTCTGAGGACCTGAGAATTGTTTGTGCTTGACGATGAGAAGAGAAACAGGGAGCATGAGATTGAGAGCACACCAGAAACATCACCTCCTGAGCCGGACAAGGACACCTTACCAGAGACATCCCCAGCTCAGACAGAGAACCTCAGAGAACAGACACTGGCAGACATCGTTACCATGACTGTTCCTGACCAAAATCCACCGTATCCTTCCTGTGGTTCCTGGGTGAACTGTGTGTTGGGCTTGATTGAACATCTGAGGGTAGCCCACGGGAAAAGGAGGGTTTGTTTTCGGTGTGCTAAATGTGGGTAAGAGATGAGTACTTATCACAGCATTGTTTTTCACCTTCCTAAATGCAGGGAAACAGTGGAAATGGCTTCAGCCAGGGAGTGGATCTGTGAGGTATGTGGCAGGGACTTCAAGACAAAAATTGGTCTGAGACAACCCAAAAGATTGGCACACTCATGGGTTAGAAATCAGGAAAGGGTCGCCGTTTCCCACCCAAAACAGACTTCCAAGCCAACAGAAGATGGTGGAGTAAAGAGAAGGAAGAACTCCTGATAAGACTGGAGGCCCAGTTTGAGGGGAACAAAACCATCAATAAACTCATTGCAGAACACACATCACAACCAAAATGGCTAAACAAATCAGCACTAACATGAGATTTCTGCTCAAGAAACCAGCTGAGGATGTAGATAAGGAACCTGGAATGAGTCATGGAACCAGGAGAGCCGCTGTGTGCCTGAGAAGGGACTTGGCCATTGATCTTGAGAGGAGTCAGATGCCTGGGAGACCAGCAGCTGGAAGGAAAACAGATCCCAAGATGAGTCACCACCCTGATAAAGATAACAACAGCTGGGAAACACCAACCGACAGAGGGAGGGGCAGCTGCAGGCCCATTATCTCAGAACCCTCAGTGAATTGCTATCAGCTGGGACAATTCACACCTTCCCAAGGGCATTTCAAGAACTTTCTAGGTGCCCACAGCAGCCTTGGGGCTCTGTGCCCCATGGTCTCCTTGCTGGGCAGCCTCTGCCAGCTCCTGCAGAGCCCGTGGCAACTGTGGGGCTTCACAGACAGCCCTGCCCCAGCCTCTGCTGCCCTCTGGGCCTCTGGGCCAGCAGAGAGGCTGGCCAGGGCTGGCCATGGCCAGGAACAGGCCCTGAGCCCAGCAGGAGGATGGAGCTGGGCCACAGCCAAACTCAGCCCAGGGCAAACCTGCGCTCAGCAGCCAGGGCTGCGCACAGCTGGGGACAGATACTAGCAGTGACAAATGTCCGGGGACCCCTCCCTGCTCTGTCCATGTCCCCAAGGGCACAGAGCAGCCTTCTCTCTCGGGCTCTTGCCTGTTTTCAATGCCTTGCCCAGGTGCTGGCCCTGCCCCACAAGGCCTGGGCTGAGTCCTGCCCCTGCACACTTCGCCAGGCTGAGATGGACACTGATGGTTTCTGTGCCAGGCTCTCCCAGCCCAGCCCAGCTCCCTGCAAGCTCTGCCAGCTGCCCTGAGCTCTGGGCAGCACCAAGGGCCTCTCCCCAGCACAGCCCAGCCGGCTCTGGCCCCACAGCTCTGCTCAGGCCCGGCTGCTCTGGGCACTGCCCCACGGCCTCAGCCCCTGCCAAGGGCACAGCAGCAGCTGCAGCTCAGCCAGGACTCAGCCCCAGCCATGGGGGAAGGGGCTTGGCCAAGGCCAAAGGAGCTCCCTGGCTGCCCTGCTCCCCTCTGGCTGAGGTGCTGAGAGCTCTGCAGCCCCTCCTGTCATCCCCTCTGCCCAGGCCAGCACAAGAGCCCCGGCCTTGGGGCCCTGCAGAGCTGCTCCTGCTCCAGGCCCAGGGCCCATCCCAGAGCTGGGGCAGCCACAAAGCGGTGCCCATTTCTGCTCATTGCTGCTCTGATGACAGTGGATCCTCAGCCCCTTGGAGGTTGCTGATGAATTTTACTACTCCACAGGCCTCTTCTTCCTTGAGCTCTTCCATTCAGGATTGAAGGCTGGGGTGGGTAGAGGTGGGATGGGCGGGGTTAAGGGGGTTCCTGTATCCAGGGAAAGGAGCTCCACGGCTCCCCGGTGTCCCCATTCCCCGCAAAAGGTGGGAAAACCCGGGCTGGCTGGGAATAGGGGTCCCGGGTGTCCTCGGCGTTGAGGAAAGGAGGGGCTGGGCGCTGGGAAAGGCAGGAATAGGGGTCCAGGGGATCTGTGGGTGAAGGAAAAGGGGGCTCTGGGGGCTGGGAGAGGCGGGATGGCCGGGAAAGGGGTGCGGGGGTTGCTGGTGCCGGATAAGGGGGTGCAGGGTAGAACCCATGCCCGGGAATGGGGTGCGAGGGGACGGCGGCGCCCGGGAATGGGGGTTCAGGGCCCCTCGGTGCTCCGGAATGGGCGATCAAAGAGTCCCTCCCGGTGCCGGGGTCCCCCTCGCCTCTCGCCGCCGCCCCGGGGCCCAGGAGCGCCCCCAGCCCCAGCGCTGGAGCCATGGCGCCGCTGCGCTGCGGCCCCGCCCCCAGAGCCGCCTCCGGCCCCGCCATTGGCTCCGCTCTTTGCTGCCCGCCAATGGCAGCCCGAGTCTCTAGTGATGTCATCGGTCGCCGGGCAGATCCCGGCGGCGCAGGGCGGGAAAGGCCTCGCAGCGTTTTTCACAGACAGCGTCCGGACGTCCGTAATTCTTTGCTTTTTATTGTCTTGTAATTGTCCTAACTCTTAAATTTTTATTACTGTAATTGTTAATTTATTACTCTAATTATTAAACTTTCAAAATCTTAAAAACCAAGTGACTGGCGTTTTTCACAGAAAGCACCGAAGTCAGTAGCTCAAGTGCCAATCTCCTTTGAAAATCGCTGCGGCTCGGCCCGGCTCGGCCCGGCCCCGCCCGGCCCCGCCCATCGGGTGCCGTGGGTGCCTGGAAACCGCGAACGCGGCGGCGGCGTCTGTGACGTGCGGCGGTGATGTGCTCGGCACGGCTCAGTAGCCACAGAGCGGCTCCGGGCTGGGTGTGCCAGCCTGGGCTCCTGCAGGCGGCTGCACTGGGCCATTGGCCGAGTGACTGTTCACAGAGCATCGCTCTCTGCAAAGGAGTCCCGAATTTGCAGAGCATTGGGCTCTGCAAAGGATTCCCGAATTTGCAGAGCATTGGTCTCTGCAAAGGAGTCCCGAATTTGCAGAGCATTGGGCTCTGCAAAGGATTCCCGAATTTGCAGAGCATCGGTCTCTGCAAAGGATTCCTGAACATGCAGAGCATTGGTCTCTGCTACACAGTCCTGAATTTCCTTTGAAGGTAAAGATTGACTAAAGCTGAACGTTTTGGTTTTGTCTCATCTGTGCTCGGAAAGAGAATGCCAAAGGGAAATGCAGGCTGTGATAATGCCAGTCCTCTGGTGCAGCAGTTCAGCGGCATGGACAGCTGAGTGGATGAATGACATATGGTCTACTGATTGTGCTTTTTTGCACTGAAGAAATGCAACATTTTCTAAATGTACTAGTCTATGCATTTTTTTCCCTATAGTGATTGCTTAAACTGCTTAAAGGTGAATGAGTTCTGGTCAAGTTTCAGTGGGTTGTTATCATCTGGTTATTAAAATTATTAGGGAGATGCCTCTGAATTGCCAAAGTCAATTTTTTTTAACAGTAAATGTGAGGAATAGAGAGAGAAAGAAAGAAAAAGTGTCAGGGAGGGTGGGGTTCAGAAGAGGGAGGAGAAAGAGAGTGACACAGACTGATTAAGTAAAAAATATCACCATTCCATGGATCCCATCAGCATACCATAAAATCCTCTTCTGGTCTTCTCTGTGGTGAGGTCTCTCTCACAAAACGTAAGACTCCAGTGGATTAATGCAGATTTGGGCAAGGTGGGACTGCCCAGGTACCTCCCTGGGGCGGGGCAAGTCTGACTCCATCTATTGCTACTTTCAAATAATATCAAATCTTTAGCACCAGTATATCCTTTGAGTCTGCCATGAATTGGGTTCTGGATTTTCAGATCTGTTGTGTTACTTGGCATGGCCTGCAGTCATCTGGTGCAAGGCCTCAGGGATGGGTCTGGGGGCACTTTGGAGGTCTTTGATGGGAGGTTTGTGTGCAAACCTGGCCTCCGCAGATGAGTCTGTGGCTATGAATTCCCTGCCCTGAACCCAGACAGAGCTGATTTTCAGGACAGCTGCTGGGTTTGGCTTTGTTGTGGATAGGTTTTCTCCTCAGCTTTGTTTACTTCTCCCCAGACCTGAGATAAGTGGGCAATAGTGTCACCTTTGTCTTGTTTCAAGTTCCCTTAGGCAGCCTAACTCACAGTCTTAAGTTCCAATCAGGAGGCGTTTTCAGGGAAGGGTGGGCTTGGGTGGTCGCAGCTTCTTTATGCAGTCCCAATGGGCAGAAAGTCCTTTATAACAATATTTAAGCCATTAGCCATAACATTGCAGTCTCTCACAAGTCCTGTGCGGAAGAGCTGAGAGAACAGGGCTGGTTTAGCCTAAAGAAGAGGAGATCCACTTGAGCTATTTTTAAGTATTTAATATTTAAGCTACATCTTTGTCTGTTCTAACTATTATTAATGTTCAGATTTTTACCTCCAGGTTTCAGTATGATCCATCTTTGAATTGCACAACATAGCCATATCGTTCGAATAAAGTCCAGCTAGAGGCCTAACAATACTAGCTACTTACACCAAACAAGCATTGAGCTACTTCCAAATACTATAAAATTTTTAGCACCAGTATATGCCTTGAATCTGCCATGAATTGGGTTCTGGATTTTCAGAGTTCCATTGTTGCTCCTTGCAGTTTCATTGAGGCATTGTCGTTTATCTGGGATATCCTCCCTTCAAAATGGATTCCGGATTCCGAGAAAAGATCCTGAAACCCCGTCTGTGGTCGAGGGAAGCGCTGAAGTCTTTCAGTGTAAGTACCCACTGGGGCTGTGTTAAGGCTGGAAACTCCTCTCGTGTCCCTCCTCTCCCTGCCCCTGTTGCCCAGCAGCGCTGTGAAGCTGCAGACGCCCTCCCCACCTCTTTGTGCCGTGCTCCTGTTGGTGGGGGCTGTCCTGGTGCAGTAGGGAACACCGTGTGTTGCCTCAGGGTCTTGCCTGGCTGAGCCAAGTGAAACCAATGTGCAGCTGAAGCTGCGAGCGTGTGTTCTGTCCCTTTCCCTTTGCCACAGCAATTCCTTCTGTCAGGCTGGGCACTCACCTGTGCTGCTCTGACCAACCTGCCCTTGGGCACCTGGGCATGTGGTGGGGCAGGGAAAGCTCAAACTCTGCCCAAAGCCTAGAGAGACATGGCTGGTCCCAGCTGGAAGAGCTTCCAAGCCAGCTGTTCTCTCTCGTCTCCTGTGTGGGTGCAGATCCAGCCCTGCAGGCAGCACTGGAGTCAGGCCACAGAGGTCCCTTGGTGTCTGGAGCTCACTGGAGTGAAGATGCCCCACTGCTGAGGCTCTGTCAAGGAGATCCCTCTGTTTTCTTCTGTGGAGGGGTCTGTGAGCCCAGACAGAGAAAACAAATGCTAATTAACAGAGAAAACAAAAACTTGGACACATTCCTGTGCTCCTCATTCTTGGTACAACGTTCCTTTCTTGCGTCTCTTGGACTCCCCCAGCAGCGATATCTCCCTGCTGTGAGTTCTCAGTGTTGTCCATGGATGGAGTTAGGGGAGTTCTGAGAGCTCCTCCCCACTCTCTGAAAAGGTCAATGCCTCAATCCAATGAAACATAAGAGGAAACAAATGCCCAAGGAGCAGAAATCCCCAAAGATGTCACATTACATCACAGAGAAGCTAATGGGACGCAGCCGTGGGGTGGGAGTATGTGTATTCCACTCTGTATTATTAATTTATTGGTGCTAAGTATTTCAGCAAGTAACTTCCAGGGCTTCCAGGACTGTCCTAGACCATGTGATCACAAATTGTTCACCAGTGCCACTTGTTCAAGAAAAGCTTTTGTGAACAAGCACATCTCTGAGACTCTAGCTGGTTTATTTTTGCCTTTCAGCTGCTTCCCTCTAAGTCCCTGTGGGAGAAGTTTTTCAACACGAAGAAGAAGGCCAGCATTGCGGAGAATATTGCGCCCAGAACTGGCCCATTTCTAGACATGAGTAAGACCGGTCCAAAGGTAGCCTTTTCCTGCTCTTTTCCTTTTCCACACCTGTCTGATGTGAAGTTTGAAGAGGGTGTGTGCTTGTGACAGGCTTGCCTCCAGCAAAATACCTCAGTGTCCAGGTCCTGTTGTCAGTGCAAACTGCTGGTAGTGGTGGATGGGAGTCCTGATCTGCACTAAGCCAACACAAATAACCTCTGCTGAAGCTGCCTAAGTGTAGCTGCCGTTGCTAAAACAATGGGGGGAAGGCTGGGGACACAAAGGCACAAAACTGCCATTTGCCATTCTCCTGATGAAGTAGCCACCTCTTGCTTTGGTGTGGTCGCCATCAAATGCTCGGGGTCACAGGATTCCCTTCCGAGTGGCAGCGCTGGCCTTTGAAGGCCAAGGACCTGCAGTAATTACTTCAGATTGAACAAAAGGAATTTCATGAATGCTTTGGGTTGGAACAATGTGTTGGACCCTGACGGGGTGTTAGATTTTGCAGGCTGCCAATGTGCAGGGGACTCGCCCTGGGCAGAGGGGAATGGATGTGCTTTATCTGCATCAGGGCCTACCTAGAGGTGTGTTTAAAGCTGCTTTTCTGGCAGGACTGGCTCAGTATAAAGCACAGTCCAAAGGGGTAGGTGACCGAGGTGGGCTGTTGAGCAGGAAATTGGCAGCAAGAGACGCTGGTTAAGGATTGCCCTGGAGAGGGGCGTTGGGAGCAGCTCAGGGAAGGGCACAGCCAAGGGACAGGGTGCTGCAGCCAGTCCCTTCAGCAGGCTGTGTCTCCTGGGGAGTCACACAGGAGGCCTGCTTGTGTCTCTGGAGTGACAGCAGTGTGGCTGGAGAAGGCAGACAAAGGGGAGAGTTTTCTCAAAGCAATGTCTCTGCTCCACAAGCATTTGCTGTTGTTGTGTCAGCCCAGATGTGCCTCTACAATGGTATCATGTAAAATGGCAATAATTACAAGAAAGCACCCATTTAAAGCTCATGGAAAAAGGAGTCACCAACTCTACTTACTTACTCAACTTACCCAAGTTGCTGAGAAAATAACTGAACCTTTTCCTCATTCAGCACTCATTTGTCTTTTTCCTAACTTTTGTGTTACTTTATTTTTGCTTTTACCTCCGTTTGAAACGCACTAACTTTTAAATACAATTAAAGGGGACAAAATCATCAAAGCAAAAGAAAACTATTGATTAGTAACAAAAGCCAGGGACCTCATAAAACGGGAAAATTGGACAGGACAGAACGCACATCCAACCAATATGATTAATGCAACATTCTCCCCTTATTCGTGATAAGATGGCAGTTTATATACACTCCCATATAGTTTACAGTTTACAAAGGCACTCTGATTGGCAAGCTAACATTGTTTACCTTTGCCTTGAGGTGGTCAGGCTTTGCACACTGCAGCTCTACCCTAATTCATGCTCGGATAGCTCATTACTTTGTAGTTACCTTAACATAATTTCTGACTGCGCCACAACTGAATTCTCACTGCATCAAAGGCTTCGAGGCCCCACCAAGGCCGCTTATCAGGGCCTGTCTGAGGGGGTAGCTCAAGTCTCACTCCAGACATAAATCATGCCCTCTCTCTCTCAGAAATTCTGTAACAAGTAAGAATTCAGGTGAGCTGGGCATGTCTCCCTCCCCCTAGAGACGAACAAACACACCCTCTGAGAAAATGGCAATCTTCCTATCTCCTTTGTACCCCGCCAGGGCGGTCCCTGTCCCCTTTCCCCTTGGATGGGTACTCGGGAACTTCCATTCTGTCCAGCTGCCAGCTCTTCTGTCCCCTCCCCTCTCATCCTGCTTCCTTTTGGCCAGCTCTTCAACCCTGTCCCTCTCACAGCAGAACCCAACAAACCAACCTGAACAAATCCAAACCACAAACAACACACAGAACCAGCAAATTCCATTCTTTCGCTAGATAACCTTTTGGCTTCAGCAAAATATCACCTCACCTCTCACACCTCCTCTGGTACTGTTCTCTTCTTACTGATGTCTAAGTTCTAGATAAAAAAGATATTTGCAGTTGTGTGGGCCTTGGTTTCCCTGTCTCAGAGTAAAGGACATCCTAAAATCATTTCCCATAGAGTCTGATGTAAATTTGTGGGTTTTACTTACTCCGTGAGTGCTCACTCAGTGCCCCAGAGCTCTGTGACCACACGGGCACAGGGCTGTGCTTAAGGTAAGTGCTGCCTGGCATTGTGGAGAAGGAAACCTGGAGAAATACGTGCCAAAAGAGCAGCTTGGCTTGAGCCTGCTCTGTGTGGCCCAGCAGCTCTTGATCAGCTCAGAGCAGAGGTGGGTGAGCCACTGTTTGCCCAGTGTGGGCTGGGCAGACGTGCTCACCCAGAGCCTGTACTTCACTGGGGATCAGTGTAAGGGATCCTTCATGACCCTTCCTCCCCGCAGCTGAACCTTTCCCTGCTCTCTCTCGCCTCTCCAGTTGTCGTCAGTTCCCCCGAAGCAGAACTTGCTTCAGATTTCCCCACCAGAGGTGGTGTTTCGGGGTTTTGTCGCTCATGAGGTCTCTGAAATGGTGGTGTCTCTCGTGAATAAGGACAAGGTAAGTGCTGGGGGGTGGAGCTGTAAGAGTGTGCTGGAAGAGGAGAGTGGTGTAATTGCCAGAGTGTACAGCAAAGCAAGTTACCTGCTGCAGCACATCCACAAGAAAATGTCTCAGCACCTTTGTTCTGCAAGATGGTGGAAATCTTCTTGTGCTGGGAATTCTCCCTGATTTTGGCCATGTGTTGATGGTATCTATCCCAAAGGAGTTGCCTTCTCTTGAAAGCTCTGGATTGATAGGAATGTTGAGGGCTGTACAGTTCTTACCTGCTCTCCTGCTTTGCCTTGAGTGTATACCACATCCTGTGTTTCCCAGGGTAATCTTGGCTCCTCTGCCTCTCTCAGCCTGTTTGGCTCCCTTTGTGCAGCTCACAGTCAAAGCTCAGGGTCTGAGCCTTCTCCACTTGATGCTGGAATCACTTTTCGTTACTGGCACTGGCACTGCAGGAAGTGTGTTCTGAAAGAGCCCTGGGATCAGGCTGATGTAGCAGAAGCAGCAGGAAGCCTTTAGGTGCCACTTTGGGCTCCTGCGAGGCTTCATCCAGCTCTGCTCAGGTTTTCCAAAAGCAGCATGGTGCTCTGCTTTCCCTTTGGCGAACCACAGCACATCCAAAGCCATGTGCTCCTGGAGGTTTTTACCTTCACTTGAAATTGTGTTTGTTTTACAGTTTCCCAAGAGAGTTGAGAGGGAAAAAGGTAAAAAATGTCAGCAGTTGTGTTCCACTGTAAAGAGGAAAATGGAGACCATTTGCATTTCAGTCAGGGAAACATTTTCTCAAATGAGCCTTGTGCCAAGAGTGAGCTGGTGGCAAGAGACAGGAGGGAGTCAAAATCATCTACTTTAGACTTCTTGAGAGCATTTTGGTGCTCGGGGGTTGATACCTCTGTGCTAGAAAATGCATGTTTGCTGTGTCTGTGTATCCCAGAGGACAGAACCTGGCCTGCTGGCTGCAGGCAGGAATGCCCAGCAGCCCAGCTTGCCTGCACAGGCAGCAAGAACCCCTGGAGAGCCAAGACTGGCCTTTAATTCTGGAACCACACTGTGAGTCAGTGCTGGTCATGTTTCTCCAGGCAGAAAATGCCTTCAAAGCCCATAGTCAGTAGGCACAGCCTGTCTGTGTTTCTGTCACTTTTGGCCAGCTGATTGCTCTCATGGTTTTATGATTCTTCCTCACTGCTTTACTGCCCATTTAAATTCTCTTTGCCATCTCCTTGTTTTAGGGGTTGTCTTGCTGTGTTCCTTTTGCTTTTCAGGTTTGCTTTTATTCCCAGTAAGGCCAAAGTGTTTGGTCTCCTCTCTTGCTGGTCTGCCTGCATGACTGTATCCCCAGAACTGCCACACCCAAACCTCATCTGCTAGAAGAGAATTTCTTCCTTCCGCCAGGATAATGTGCTGTTTTGCTTTCAGACAGCACATTCCCCCTCTGGAACACGGCTACTGCGTGGCTGTGTGCAGGCAGGAGCCAGCAGGTTTTTTGGTCTGGCTGAATATGCAGATGACTTGGTTCAAGTGCTCTGTCTCCATCGTGCTGGTGATGACCTGCTTGGCCCTTCCTTCCCACCAGGCACTGCCCTACTGCCCCTGGCCAAAATGCTGGACCCAGAAGGGATTTGGGTTCACCTTCAGGAATGACGTGCCTGTGGCTCCACAGCTGAAAGTGCTTTGGAAAAGGGGTCAAGGAGGGATGTCACCAGGGCATGGACAGGTCTCCTCTTGTCCTGTTTCCACGAGTGGCAAAACAATCGTTTCATGTCTTTCCTGCAGTTGCCTGAGGTGGTGAGGATCTCCATGGAGAGCTCGCCTTACTTCCAGCTCGTGTGCTCCAACAACGCATACCGTGTTGTGATGCCGGGTGTGCCTGCCCATGTGCGCATCCGCTTCACCCCTGGCAAGGGCAAGGTGAGACTGGAGGAGCCAGAACAGAATTACCCCCAAAGCTGTTGTTTTCCCTGCTCTCCGTGCAGCCCCATTCCATGCTGTGAGCCTGGCTCCAGGCCGTGGGCAGGCAGCCTGCAGCCAGTCACAGCTTGGCTCATGCTGTCAGGCACTGCGCCCAGGCCTGACAGGCTCTGCTTCCCTCCCTGCACATTCCTGAGCATCCCCGAGGCAAGATGCAGGGGAACAGCGAAAATGACAGAGGGGTGTTGCTAGATCTTTGGCCATCTCTAGGTACAGTGGAAGGGATTTCATTGTTATGGAAAACACTAGAGGAACAAAGAGGTCTGAGAGCTTTCCTCCTTCCTGACTGGCAACAGCTTCCCTGCCTCACCCTGGGCTGGAGCAAAGACGGTGCTTTTTCACACCCTCTGTTCTCCAGCCTTGCAGCTGTGCTGTCCCAGAGCACAGCTGACCATGATACAGCTGCAGGGCCAGGGCAGAGGATGTGCTGTGCCCGTGAGCCCGGCCTGGCACGGGCACACTGGGCTCTAGGTGCCCTTAGCCAGCAGGAGGTTGGTGAGCTGCAGGGGACTTGGCCACCTGCCTGAAAGAGCTCGTGTAGGGCAGGCACGACCTGCAGGCAGAGCTGTGACTCCACAGCAGCGACACTGCTGTGCCTCTGCCTTCATGCCTGTCACTGTGGTGGCTCTGTCAGCTGGCACCCATTCCATGCCAAACCTGCTTTTTTGGGGAGGTTTGAACACCGCTGCTGGGGCCCTGGCAAGTCGGATCTCAGTGCTGTGATTTGGAGGCTTGTTCATACAGAAGGGTTTGAGACGTGGCATGGAAGGGGGAAGCCTTGCCGGCAAACAAAGGGAGGCTCTTTCCAACAGCATGCTGCCACCTCTTAGCGCTGTTCTTCTCCTGACTTGGTTGGACAGGCAAAGTTAGAGGGCAGGTCTGAGCCAACCCATGTTTCTGCACCAGGCCAGAGGTGCAGGAGCTCTTTGGGTGCAGCTGGTTTCTCATCTTCTTTTTGCTGCTTAGAGTCAGTTTAACACTTTGTTCTCTTCTCAGACAGTGGGAATACAGAAACCTAAACAGGAATGTCCTGTGTTCCCCAGCTCCTTAGAAGGGACTTAGGAATTATTTAGCATCATTAAAATTTAGAGTAGAAATTATGGTGGCCTAAGGCAGTTCTTTGGATGACCCAAGTGACACAAGAGCTTAATGCCACTGAGATAGGTTTTGCAAAGCGTACTGGTGCCCTTAAAATGTGACATATTAGTAGAACTTAGCATTCATTTTAGGGTGGAATAGGTAAATCGATGCCCTTGAAGGGTTATAGGAAATGGTTTTTCTTCTGCCATGGGGATGGCACTAAATGTCCTGTGCTGAGCTAGGTTCCTTTCCTGCAGGATTATTCCCACAAGCTCATCTGCACCACTGCAAGGGAAAGGATAGTTGTGCCAATTCAGGCCATTGGTGCCCCAGCTATCCTGGAGTTCCCTGACCAGCTGGACTTCTCGGAGTGTCCGGTCAAGCAGAGCAGCCAGAAGACTCTGCTGGTTCGTAATGTCAGTAAGCGGGCAGCTCGTTACCAGCTGAGCACCCAGAGGTGAGGCTCTGTCCTTGTGCAAAACCCCTTTGGGTGGTACCAGGGCTGGGAATGAGCAACAGAAGGAGCCAGAGCATTGCAGCTGCTGCCCTCTCTTTGTGTTGCAGTCCTTTCTCCGTGGTTCCGGCCACGGGAACTGTGGGCGCTGGTGACACCGTGCAGGTGACAGTGGGATTCCACGCGCTGATGACCGGTGACTATTCGGGGTCTCTGTGCTGCAACACAGGTGAGTGCTGGGCCCTGCACGGGCACAGGACAGTTCTGCACCATGGCTCCCTGTTGTCCCATCCCCCTCCATTCCCTCTAGAGGTCCCTCCCCTGTTCAGCTTTACCCCAAAGAAAACAGAGAACTCCTTGGTGTTTAGGGGGTTGAGAAAGTGGATCCCCTCTAACGGGACTAAGATTTTTGGACTCCCGTTTTGCTGGGAGTTGCTGAGTGGAGGAAGGAGGATCCCTGATTCTCCACTACCGTGTGGCTATGCCTGGGTGAAGTTTTGTTTTATTCCTGGGCAGTGCTGTATGTGAGGTGTGAGGTTTCCATCAGACTCTCTCCAATGCAATGTGTTTCTTGCACACCTCTGTCCCGTATGCTGCTTCTCCACTGGCTTGTCATAGACCCTTTTTCTATACTGCCCTTACACATATATTAGTTTCTGTCTGATAACATTTCCAGGCCCTCGAGTTCCTGTTTGGTGACAAATCAAGACAAATTTTTCCTCGTCCCCATTTCCCAGGCCATTCATGCTGTTGCAAACCTCTCACATCTATCTCCCATGTGATTTCTAGACTGAGGAATCCCAGTCAGTCTTCATCTAGAAGCTGCTCTGTACTTATTAATCTTCCCTTTGTCCCTTTTTTATTTAGTCTGAAATGCTCCAGCTTGGTTTTTGAGATCAGAACAATATAAAATATTTCAAGACTGATGCGGCTGTGGGTTTGGGCAGGGAGATGATGATGATTTTCACGGTGTTCATTTTGTAGTGGTTTGTCATATTGCAGAGCCAGGCTGGTTGTGTTTCCTCACCTGTGTCCCCTCCTGCTGTAGGCTGTCACTTCACTTGTTCCTCTGGGCCTCCTTTTGCTGCCCACATGCCCCCAGGCAAATTTGCTTGTCAGCAACAAGGGATCCAAGGGATCAGGAGAGACAGGAGTCCCGTGGGATGCCCAGGGAGAGCCTGGGCAAGCCAGGACTGAACAGGGCTCCTCAGTGTCACCTGAAGGACATTGATGCAGAAATCCCGGGGATCTGAGTGGGTCACCAGAGCACATCTGACAAATCTCACTGCACATACTGTCACCCTGGGGCCAAATCTGCACAAACACTCTCAGAAATAAGGTGTTTAAGGAGGTGCCCAGGACATCCTCATGCTGTACACACAGAGCTGTCAGGATGTGATAAATGGACTGATCCATGGAGCTGCTGACTCAGCTGAAAACTGTGACACTTTCTTCTGTGACCTGTGGTTTGCTTCCATCAGCCAGCTGTTCCTCGTGCTTCCATCAGCCAGTGAGCTGAGCAAAGACTCCCCCTTGCTTTGTTCCAGGTGAAGAAAGTAGCCTCACAGAGCTCCACGCAGAAGCTGTAGAGCTCAACATTGGGTTGAGCACAAATTTCGTGGCGGTTCAGACAACGTTCATCACCATGTCAAACCACAAAACCATGTTCATTGAGAACAGGAGTAACGTCACGGCCCACTTCCAGTGGAAGGCTTTTCCTACCGAGGAAGGAGAGAATCGAGAGAAGAGGAGGTTGGTCTGACATTTCATATCTCATTTCAGTGAGATACATGGCCCAAGACTAAAACTGACGTGTGGCCTCAGGGGGTGTTCGTGCTTTTGAATGGTTTGGGCCAAGTAAACCATGCCTGGCACTAGGGTGTGTGTCCCTGCTGGCTTCAGGAGCTCAGCACTGAGCATTCCAGTTCCACTTAAACTCCAACCAAGGGTGGCATTTTGGGAAGGAAAGGTTGGTTGCAATGACTGGATTTCCTCAAGTTCTCCTTGGGCTTTCACCTCTCTAATCTTCTTCTTCCATGACCTGGCAACATCCTTAAACAGCTCACCCTCTTTCCAAAGGTGATACACCCTCTTTTTTTCCCTTAGTTCCTTCAGAAGGTCCCTGCCCATCCAGGCTGGTTGTCTTCCCTGCCAGCTTGTCTTTCAGCACACAAGGACAGTCTGCTCCTGTGCCTTCAAGACTTCTTTCTAGAAGTGTGTCCATCCTTCCTGGACCCCTTTGTTTTTAAGGGCTGTTTCCCAGGGTTCTTGCCAAATCAGCATCTTGAACAGGCCAAATCTGCCCTCCAGAAGTCCAGAGTGAAAGTTTTGTCCATGCCCCTCCTTGTTTCACTGAATATTGAGAACTCTTCTTATTTCACAGTCACTGTACCCCAGACAGTGGTGAAGAGATGAAGTTCATTTAGTTATTAGGGAATTTCCTGGTGATATCCTGTACCTGGGCCCCAGCGAGGCACAGACTTCCCTGTGGAATAGATCCAGTCAATCTACAGGGCCCTCAGCTCCCCTTAGAAGGGAGTCAGCTACTACCACTACCCACTACCCTTCTTTTCTTAATTCTTGAGGCTGTGATCTGTCTGACAGACCAAGTGCATCTGGGAGACTCTCCAGGCAGAATTTTTTCTTTCGTGTCATCTGCCAGACCCTCTGGAGTCAGGCCTCATACCTGTTCTGTCAGGACACCTGGGTAGGTGATGGGAGTCAGGATGGAATTTTATTGCCTCCCCAGGAGAGACCCATTTCCATTCCCCACCATGTTCTAGGTCTCCTCCTTCTGCCTGATCCCAAGAAGGGCAGAGCTCCTCTGACTCCTGCTCAGCTTCTCTCAGGGTTGGAGGGGTGTAACTCCACCAGTTTATTTCTGTGTCACTCTCCCTAATGCTCCTCAGCCTTTCCACTTCTTCCTTAAGCTCTGCCACTGGGCAGAGCAGATCCTTCAGCTGCTCACACCACACGCAGGTGTCTTCTGCACTTCCTCTGCCATTAACACCAGGCTCAGACCCTCCCTGCAGCCAGGGGCCTGGACAGCTGTGCCCTTCCTGAGGGGGTCTCTTTGAGTTAGTGCACTCCTGCTAGCAGCAGCAGCAATGGCTTTTCAGCATTTCTAAACCATCGCTGGGGAAAAACCCAAAAACATAAAGAAGAAAGAAAAAAAAAAAAAGGCAAGCATCTCAGAACCAGCAAAAAGACACAACCCTCTGCACAAGGAAGGTGGGTGGCTGCACCTTTTGTGCTCAGGCTGCTTGTGCGAGCTGCCACGCAAAACCTGAAAAAACACCAGGCCAAAACTGCCGGGCCAAAACTGCTGGGCCAAAACTGCTGGGCCAAAACTGTCGGGCCAAAACTGCTGAACCAAAACTGCTGGGCCAAAACTACTGAGCCAAAACTGCCGGGCGAAAACTGCTGGGCCAAAACTGCCGGGCCAAAACTGCCGGGCCAAAACTGCTGGGTTAAAACTGCCGGGCCAAAACTGCTGGGCCAAAACTGCCGGGCCAAAACTTCTGAGCCAAAATTGCTGAGCCAAAACTGCTGGGCCAAAACTGCCGGGCCAAAACTACTGGGCCAAAACTGCTGGGTTAAAACTGCCGGGCCAAAACTGCTGGGCCAAAACTGCCGAGCCAAAACTGCTGGGCCAAAACTGCCGGGCCAAAACTGCTGGGCCAAAACTGCTGAGCCAAAACTGCTGAGCCAAAACTGTTGGGCCAAAATTGCTGAGCCAAAACTGCTGAACCAAAACTGCTGAGCCAAAACTGCTGGGCCAAAACTGCCGTGGCAAGCCCCTGGTTGCTGAGGGCCAGGTCGCTTGCAGTCCCCAGAGTAATTTTAAATTGCCTGCAAAGGACCAGGAGATTGACCCTTGCCCACCTGAATGGCTTCTGGGCTTCTTGGTTTTCCACTGTTCTCCATCTCCTTACTCAGCATCTGACTTCCATACAAGCTCTGTGTGTTAACAAAAACCCCATGGCCTTCTCTGGCTACTTCACCGGCCTCTTTATTTCCATTTCTTCCCCACTTCCCTGCCTCAGCCTGGACCCCAGGTGATCTGCTTTGCCCTCAGAAGCAACTAGGTTTCCCCAAAGTAAACTTCAACATGGTTGCGGTTTTGAGGTTTTTTTCCAATTACATTTGTTTTCATGCCAGTTTGAGTCCTAGACTGCCACCAGGACATTTTGTTCTTCCTTACTTCCAGTCTTAGGCATGGTTGTAGCTCCAAGGCCACTGTCCTGCTGTCAGAGCAGCTTTTGAGATCTCAGAGCTGAGAGGACTTTTTAATGAGAGGACACAGTGCAGGATCCTTTCCCTCTCAGGACATTCTACTACCATGCACTGGGATGGGACCTAAAAAGCTCTGGGTCATGAAAAGGCCTCTCCAGGAGTTTGCTGTCTCCCTCCTGCACAACAAAGTCCCCTCACCTCTCAGAGCTTCTGTTTTCATGCATAAAACCTTGAATGTCACTGAAGGGGTGTGGTGCCTGAATTTATCAATTTCCTTTGGAAGTGCTGTGGGATGCTCTTGTGAAAGGCAGAGTAGGGATCAGGGCAGGTCCAAAATGGCAGAAACAAAGAGTGATGCTGGTAACACGTAGCTGCAGCCCAGCTTCGTCTCCCCTTCCCAAGGAAGTCCTGCTCCATGATCTTTATCTGCCTCCCCTGAGCAGCTCAGTGGTAGGAAAATCCACTTGAAGTGCCTGGTCGGTTCTCCCTCAGTTTTGGCAGAGGCTTTGAGGCAGGAAGTTCTCTCTGGCTTTGGAAACATCTCCTGAGCTTGCAGGTGTGGAGTAAAACGACCTGCTGTACCAGTGAACAGCAAGTTATCCTCTGATCCATGTGGGACCCCATGGCCTGGGGTCAGCCCTTGCTGGGGAGCTGCTGCTGCTCCTCCCCAGGTGCTTTGCCCTCCTGCACTCACACTTCCCTCTGCAAATATGTGGCTTATTAAACGATCTGCTGGCCTTGTCTCTCCTGTGGCTGCAGGCAGTGTCGTTTTCTGCGGCCGTGGTCAGAGAAGTCGCAGGAAAACTTAACGGAGGAGGAAACATCAGAGTCAGAGATGGGCTCTTGTGAAGATCACACTGCCCGCCTGAGCAACAAGGTCCTGGCGGAGATAGCAAAGGTGCAACAAGACCCCATGCTGTTCTCCGATGACATTTTTTCCATTGAGCCAGTGGTAAGTGATAGCTGAGAACCTCATTTTCCTCCTTCCCCTCTTCCTCTTCCTCCTCCTCCCCCTCTCCCTCCTCCCACCGGGATGCGGTCACTGGCAGATCCTCAGCTGGCCCGATGTGCTGGGAGAGAGGACATGGAGTTTTGGTGCAGCTGCAGAGCTCCCTGCTGGAAGCATTTCTGCCCTGCAGGCTCAGGGCAGGGCTGGGAGCCTGACAAAGCCGAGCTCTGCTGCCAGGGCTCGAGCTCAAGGGCGCTCTGTGCTGTCCTGCAGTGTCCACAGGGAGCAGTTCTTGTAGGCAGGGGCTCAGCAGAGGGTGTTGGAGCTCTGCCAGTTCACATAGTGACCTCAAGCTTGCCATGGTTAATCATAGAAATGCCCATCCCCACCTGTAACCACGCCTTGCACTATTTCTGAGTGTCCCTTCCAGTGTCCTCTGAGAGCTTGGACACAAGGGTGGAAGGTTTAAATGGGCCTTTTGAGTTCTCCTGCACACAGGGACAGAAAACCTTTTCCTTTTCTGTTTGTGCAAGCAAACCCCCACATCCTCCCATCAGCCAGAGCCCTGGTTCTGAGTACTGAAGATGTGAGAGATGATGAGTGCCTGGTGTCTGCACAGTGCAAAATCCCTTCTCATCTTGGAGTAAACCCCAGAATAATCCCCACTGCTGCTTTCTTTCAACACAGGTTAAATTAATATTTTTATTTCCAAGGAAGGGGATCATGTTCTCTTCTTGTGAGAGCCATGAGTGCACAGTGGCAGTTGCATCCCGCTGTAGCTGACAGCAGCATGATGTGACCAAGGGCTTGTGTCAGAGCAGTAGGAACATTGTGGAGAGTGGGAGCTGATCAGCTGAGCACTGAGAGCTTCCAGCAGTGTGCTGAGCTGGGTTTGGAGTGTTTCCTTGGGCTCCTTGTGTTGTTCACTCATCACTATGCTCTAAACTAAGGCTTGCAGGACTGTGGTTGAAAGCAAGAAATGTGAAGTTTGAAGATAAATGTTTTGCTGTCTCTTTCTGTTTTAGGAGGGAGAAATTGGGCCGAATAGTTCGGCTGAAATCAAGGTGACCTTCAAACCCACAGAGGCACTGGAGTACCAAAGTGTGGCTTACTGCAACATCTCAGGTCCAGCTCCTTTCCCCTGCTTCTCTCAGCCTCAGTGCAGCCATGGTGCAAGCCTGAGCCCACTGGGCTCCCCTGTAACTGCTGGGAAGAGTCCCTGGCCAGCAGGGCAGTGCTGGCACATCCCCACTGGCCCTGCAGCTTCCAGGGAGTCTCCTGTGCAAGGCCAGGGCTCAGAATCCTGTGTCTGGGCTCCTGAACCCAGAACAATCCAGGCAGTGCAGGGAGAGGTTTTCCTGCCATGGCTTTGCCAGCATTTCCTCAAAGGCCAAAGAGCTGCAGAGCACAACAGCTTTAGTGAACAAGCACTGAACCCTCTAGGCCACTGACCTCCAGGATGGGTCCATTTGACACAGATCCATCATCAGGGGTTAGGATCTGAGTTAGAAATTATCTCTGTGACCCTGGATCGCTCCCACTGCCCAGACACCACCAGACCAGAGTGGCTGAGCCCCGCTGAGCCCAGGGTGTTTGTAGAAGGAGCACCCTTGGCCAGCACCTGCCTCTGTCCCTGTGTGGGAATTGTCACCTTGCAGCTCAGTCTGTGGAAGGAGAACACAATGCTGAGTGCCAGAAGTTGAGGATTTTGGCAACAAAGCCGTGTGCTACTGGGCCAGGTAGTTTGGCAATTGCCAAACTCTGTATGAGCTTTGTGCCTGCACTGAATGGATTTCAGAGCTCCTCTAAGTGCATGGGAAGGACACCACAGAATTATAGGAAGGTCAGGATGGAATGGACCTTAAAGGCCTCTGGGCAGGGACACCTCCCACTAGATCAGGGAGCTCCAAGCCCATCCAGCCTGGCTTTGAACACTTTCAGGGCTGGAACCTCCACAATGCCCCTGGGGAACCTGCTCCAGTCTCTCACCACCCTCACAGTAAAACATTCCTTCCTAATATGGAACCTAAACTTCCTTTCTTTCAATTTATACTCGTTACTGCTTGGCCTGCCACTACAGAACATCAGAGGTGTTTGAAACTCAGCAGACTGGTGGCTAAGATTGGAAACCAGCCTAAGGAATGGGTTAGAAATTGCAAGTCAGCCCCAAGGGATATCTCCTGAGGGAACAGAAAGGTCCATATCTTCTCCTGCAGCATCAGGAGCTGGTGGCATCCAGCTCAGAGTCAGGGACTCTCACTGAGGCAGCCTGGAAACTGCAGTGTAACAGAGGGAATTATTGTACTGAAATGGACATCTCTCCCCAGGCTGTGAGAGCAGGCTGCCCCTGCGCCTCAGAGGGTACGGCAAAGGACCCCTGGTTGTACTGAACTGTCGCACACTGAACCTGGGGAACGTTTCTGTCAACACCCCCCACGTTCGTGAGGTGAGCAGCAGGACTTGGGATGGATCCTGATGGCTCCTGAGGCAGCAGCAAGCCTGGTGGTGACTTACTAAAATATGAATATCGATCTAATATCGATATCCAACTGAGATGGACAAAAATTCTCCAACAGTGTAAAGTTAGAAAGTGCATGTTTATTGCATCATTAGACAATAACTCATGAGAAGGGAAGATTCCACATGTATTTGCATTTTGCTTTCTTGCTGCTGCAGGTGCAGCTGGTTAACCTAGGAGCTATTGATGCTCCCTTCACCTATATCTCCTCAAATGCAAACGTGGGCTTCTGCTTCAAGTTTGCACCCAAGGAAGGCATCATTGCACCAGGCGGGACCCAGACGATCCAGGTCTCCTTCAGTGCCACCGTGCTGGGGACATTTGAGGAAGAATTCCAGTTCAGTGTGGCTGGATCTCCTAGGCCTGCAATCCTGACTATCAAGTAAGGACTGTGGGAGCTTGGTGGGCATATCTGTGGCTGTCTCTGGGACATCTCCCTCATTTTGGGGCTGAGCAGAGAAAAAAGGTTTTTCCTGAGGTTTTGATCTCTGCTTTGATCCTGGAATTGCCTTAGTGTGAGGATGCCTCCTGGCCTGTGTGGGTACCTGGGAGCTGGCACCATCCTTCCTGTAGGGATCTCCCTCTGCCTTGGGCCATGGCAGGCAGTGGGATGGATCAGCTTTGGGCAGTAGCTGCTCTGGGATGTCCCCCTGAACAGCCAGCAAGGCCCCCAGGGCTTTGGAGGTGGGCCAGCCTGGGTGATTCTGCACCAGCAGCAGTGTTTGTAAAAATTCCCATTAATAATCCATCCCAGATGGGCAGCAGCAGCCTCACCTCACCTCTCACAGCCATGCTGTGGGGCACGAGCCGTGCTCTCAGCTCCTGTGCAGAGAGTGCCCTGGGAGCTCCTTTCCACAGCCAGGAGAGGGCTGATGTGGGACACAGGGAAGTGTGCAGCAGGAACTGTCCCAAGGACAGGGGTGTCATCCCGTGGGCTGGTGCCATGGCAAGAGAGAATCCTGGCCCAGCAGAAGGGAGAAGGGCTGAAAACAGGGGAGGCAGAGCTCATTCCTCAGCACCACAGCAGCATGAGGGCTTGTCCCTGCTAGCCTGAGCCATGTGCTGCTAGGATCGTGTAGGGTCAGCAGGAGAGCTGATGCTGGCTGCTCTGGAGCTGTGGAGCTGGGAGCTGCTGTTGGGAGGCACTGGGTCAAGGCAGTGAAGGAATGAAAGCAAACTGCAGTCGATTATACCAATGAGATAAGGGAGATGGGTTAAAAAGAACAAGAAAGTTACTACTTAGCAAGAGAAAAGTTGTGAGTAGGTCTGCCCATAGTAGAGAAACAAGTATGCTGGCTTTGTTTTTAGAGGAAAAGTGCTGGTTTTTTACTTTGGAAATCAAGAGGGAACATTTCACCATCAAATAATTGTTTCTGCTCTGTCCCTCCCCCGAACTGCTCATGGGATGTTATTGCATAAGCAGCTTTGTCCTTGAGCAAGGGCAGGTGTCTCTTGTTGGGAGGTGTAGAGCAGAGCCAGTGGCAGTCCTGGGAATACAACAGAAGGCACAGCTGGTCCTTGATTTTTAACCAAAGGGCAGAGTGGGCATCGATTGGCATCAGCCATGAAATAAACTCATGATGTTGTGCAGCTTCAAGTGCTGATTTCAGTGGATGTTGTGGCTTTTGGAGCCTGTCTGCTGAGTTTAAGGACAGGGGAGGTGGTGTGCTAGATTCAGGACACCCCTGTTTGGTTGTTTAAGCTATTGCTCTTGGCTGTGCCAGCTGGTGCACTGGTGACAAGCTGGTCCTTTCCTCCAGGATTCATCTGTCCACTGTGTAGAACTGTTGCTGCTCTTTTCAGAGGGTGTTTGGGGCTCCCTTGGCTTCATGTCTCAAAACTCTGTAATGATTGTGTGGGTCAAAATCTCCTGAGAAAGCTCCTCCATGGGAGCAGCAGTTGCAGCTAGGGAGTAGCAAAGCAGGAACAGTTACAGAAGTTTGTGGGGACACCTTTATGTCCACCACGTTACAGATGGGGAAACTGAGGCACAGAGCCATGTCTGGGTGTGTGTTCAGGGTCCTTCATGGGACCACCAACAACCAGGGGGCTTTTCCTGCCTGCCCTGTGCCCAAAGCCCCATCAGTGGCTGTTGGCCGCTGGCCACTTGGCTTTAGCTGCCTCCTGTCCGCAGGGGCACTGTGCTGAGCACGTGGCGGGTGTTGATTTCAAACCTGCCCTGACACCAGGTTTTACACCCCCGAGCCACGACAGCCAGACCTCTGCTTTAATTCCCTTTAACCAAGCCATCTCCTCCTCTGTCCTCGCCATGGCAGGGGCAGTGTCACCGCACCGACTTCACTCTCGGACACCATTAAGCTCAACTTGGAGGACATCTCCTCTGGTGAGTGTTCCCTGGGCTGGGACACAGCGTGGGGGATCTGTGCCTTCCAAAACGGAGCACCGGAACATAAAAGCATCCCTCAGTCATGGTCTGCCACAGCAGCCTCTTCAGGGTGTGAACTCTAGGGCTGCCGGGTGTGAGATTGAATAGAACCAATAGAATAGAAATACAGTATTTTTGCCACTGTGAGATCAAATAGAACCAAGGAAAAAAAAGTCAGTATTTTCTGGTGTCCCTGTCCTGGTTTAAAAGGCAGATGTCTGCCAAGGGAGGCGGGAATCTTCCTGGAATGGAAAGATGACCCCTTCCCTCCAAATTATTATACCTTTGAAATTACGGGGCTTCCAGGCAAAAATATGGGAAAGGGAATAACAATTCTTTACTGGAATATATCGGCACAAACAACAACACAGTAACAGAAGTTTCCACGGGAGGGAGGGAGGGAGGGAGGGAGGGAGGGAGGGAGGGAGGAAGGGAGGGAGGAAGGAAGGAAGGAAGGAAGGAAGGAAGGAAGGAAGGAAGGAAGGAAGGAAGGAAGGAAGGAAGGAAGGAAGGAAGGAAGGAAGGAAGGAAGGAAGGAAGGAAGGAAGGAAGGAAGGAAGGAAGGAAGGAAGGAAGGAAGGAAGCTTTCTTGAGCTGCTTCTTCCCCACCCTTATCACTGCTGAGGCACTTGTTAAGTTGCCTTTTGAATAAATGAAACAAGAAAGGCAACAGTAATCACAGTGACCAGAATGGGTGTGAACTCATGTCACTCACTGTTTATGTATTTTGAATACAATGGGAGGGTTGGCAGACTTAACAGGGACTTTTGCAGCTTGAATTTTCAGAGTAAATGCTCGGTCTGGGTGCACACTCGTCCCTGAGAGATAACTGGTGCTGGTTTGAGGCGGGCGAGGGAGCTCCTCCCCATCAGAGAGAGAGAAGCTTGCAGTGTTCAGCAGGGCTAGGAGTGGGCATTTTCAAGGCTGCAGTCTGGAATCAGTGTCAAAGGGAACTAAGTGACAATTAATTCCTCGTGCAGCTTCTCAGTGAGCTGTAGTTCAAATAATAAAGAACTAAACTCCAATCACACTTTCATCCTACCAGGATATTCACACCAGGAGTCATGCCATGATTGGTGCCTAAATGGACATTTGTGTCCTTTTCCTAGGCTCTCCCAACACCAAGACCTGTTGCCTCACTGACACCTCCCCGGTGTTCCATGACGGCCTTTGGAGAAAAAACTGCTTCCCAAACCTGCAAATCCAGCCCAGCACGCTGGAGTTCGTGGGTGGCACTGAAGAAGTGCGCTCTCTGGAGATGACCAACTGCAGCCCTCTTCTCGCCAAGTACCACTGGTCACTCTGTTCGGACAGCCAGGCGGACAAGCTGGGGTATGTGCACCTTTGCCCTCTCCTTGGAGCTCTTCTTCCTGGTGCCCTGTTTGTACTTGGCAGAGAACAAAGCTGTTGGCCTAGGATCTGACCGACTGCTTCTGGCTTTCCTTGTTCAAATAACACTGACCAGCTGTGGTCAGCCTGGATGCTCCGAGAAAAGGTTTTCCACCAATTTGGTGCTGCCTAGCCCCCATAGGGGTTTCCCCTGGGAAGGAAAGCTGGGGTGAAAGCTGCTTTCTCAGACCTCTGTGGCCTGAGGCAATGTCACCTTGATGAAGGGCTCCTAGTGCCAGCTGCACAGTGCTGCTGGAGCCCCTTCTGGCCCCTCTGCTTTGGGATTGGTCCTCTCTGCAGGAGCTGCTCTCTGCTCCTTGCCTTCCTCCCTTGTACTGTGCTGCAGGATGCCCAGAAAGTCCCAACACCAGAGAAAAGCTACCTGGTGCCTGGGCTGATGCTGAATGTCTGTTAGCTTCCCTTTTCTTCTTTGTTGAGACAACTCCTTTAGTGCCAGGATGATTTCCCTCCCAGGGGTCAGCTTTCAGCAGACACCTTGGATCTTCACTCCCTTTTTTTGTGACCCGTTACTCGTTTTGACTTTTCCCCTGCAACATGTCCCTGGTGGGTTTTGTCCTGTTTGACAGCAGGACTTGCTCATCACATCATCTCATATCCCTGCCTCCCTCAGAGTTTCTGCTTTAGAGTGAAAAATGTCGTTGTCTGGGCAACTGGGAAGTTGCTTCAAACCATTCATGAAAACTAAAGACAGTGGAATAGATGATTAGGGATCTTTTGGGGGTTATGACGAGACTGCCCCTCACCCAGAAATTAAACCCAGCCTTAGGTAGCAAGCTACAAAGCTCAAGGCAGTGATTCCTTGGGGAGCAGGTCATTACAGGCCCTGAATGCCTGTCTGGGGATGGAGCATCCAGGTCGTGTTTGACTGTGTGGGGAGCACTTGCAGCTCAGCAGGGTGACAGGCAGGCACGGCTCGACTGTGTCCCTCGCGTGGCATTAGAAACACGAGCAGAGTTACCCTAGGCACCTGCTTCAATTTAAAATGGGGAATGTGACCTGAGTCACCTGGGAGTGTTGGAAAATATCAACCAACCCCCCCCAACACTGTCAGGGAATCATTCCTGATAAATACCTGGTGGAGCTGCAGAGGTTCTGGCACTGGGCACTGGGGTTTGCTGGGCTGGCTCCTCACTGGCCAGGTCTGCCCCTCGGTGCCTCAAACCCCACCTTTCTGCTTGCCTTCTGTGTCTTTCCCTCTCCCACTTCTTGCATCCCCACAAGCTGTTAATCCCTGTCCTCTGTAGGTGCTCAATGCAAGCAGTTGCAGCTGCTGCACTGCTGCTGCCTGGGCATCATCCCTGGGCTGCCTTTAGAACAGACCTGCTCCGGCCTGGATTGGGAAGGGCTGGATCAGACCATTTCTCAGTTCAGCACTCCAGCACCCACCCAGGGGCTGCATCCTGAGCAGGAGCTGCTCGTGCAGGTGTCCCTCCCTCCTCCCTCCCACTGGAGGTCCCTGTTCACATTTCTGTTGTTTTCCAGGTATAAGCTTAACCCACCTAAATTCAAACCCACACCACCAAAGGAGCAGAGAACCTCCCGTTTGGATTGCTCAGCATACAGAAGGAGATTCAGGATTATAAAGGAGGAGGTAGACAGTGCCCTGAAAGAAGCACGGGATTTTGCCCAGTCTTTAGGAACAGAGGTAGATTGTTTTTGTACACACACTGCTTGTGTTGTCTCCCCAGCTTGCCACTGACAAGTCACGCTCGTGCTGACCTCCCTTTTTGCTGCCCTGCTGTCCTGTGCCCCTGTGGGTTGGGCAGCAGGGCCCGTGGCTGGGTATGGGGTGCGTGGGAGGGAGAAACAGGAGAGTTTTCCTTGGAGAAGCTCACTCAGATCCTACAGACCTGTGCTGAGTGTGGGATTTTTGGGCCTGGTTTTCTTCACAATGTAAGATGAGACTTTTATCTGCATCATCATGGTAAGAGCTCCAGCTCCTTCCCAGAGCAAGCTGTGATGAGTCCTGATCTCCATGTACCCTTTTCCCAGCCCAGCCAGACTACCTGTTTCCAGGTGTCAGCTCTCACCCGAGAGCTGCTATTGCACTGGTGGCCCTGAAGTTATCTTACAAACTGAGATTTTGCAAAGTGGCTGTCTCTTCCTCCTGGCATAGAAAATGGCTTGTTTTTCAGGTGCCGCCACAAACTCCTGCACCCCCTCACCTGCCACTGGAGCTGGCAGGAATCACGTCCTCCGTGGATGCACCTCACACTCCCCTCGAAGCGGAGGAGGTAAGAGGGAATCTGTCTCACTTGCCCATTGCCAGCGTGGCAAGCAGGGCTGTAGCTCCCAGTCCCACTGGTGGCCCCCAGCACTGCCCACAGAGGGGCCTCACGTCCCTCCAGGCCCATACAAAGTGCTGCTGAACCAACTGGGTGTTGGCGGGGCCGTGCAGGACATGCTGTAGGGCTGCCCAAGGACGCTGTGCAGCACCTATGGAGGGCATTGCTCCCCCTGGACCTCGTCAGGTGGTCCATAGGAAGTTTTTGCAGGAGCTTTTGCTGTAGCACCTGGAGAAAGCAGGCTACAAATCAGAGAGAGGGGGGAAAAGCCTCAGGAGTCAGATGAGCGGGGCTGGAGTCCTTCCCTGAGCTCCCTGAGCTCCAAGAGCTCTCACTCTGAGTCTCCTCCTTTTCTAAAAGCAGTAAGAAATGCTTTTTAAAGGCATGTTGTGCATCAGAGAGAATTTCTACTGCCAGAAGACATCCCAGTTCACTTTAATGTAGTGTATTAATTAGCGCATTGATCCGTGAGTATGGGAGAAGATTTTCCCCATGGTCCCTCCACTGGTCAGTGGCATGGATGCAGAATGAGGTTAGGGTGATTTTGGCTGTGTTTGGGAAATAGGCCCCTCCAGGTCCAGCTGCACTTTGCTCCAAGATGCTCTTCTGCACCCATTTCCATGCTCAACACCTCAATCTCTCCTGTCCTCCATCCAGGCTTTCAGTATCCTGCCGCTGTCAGGTGTGCTGCAGCCAGGAGAGAGCCAGCAGGTCTCCTTCACCTTCTCTGGCCGCCGTGACATGCTCGGCAGCGTGAAGGCGCTGTGCTGTGTGGAGGGAGGCCCCACCTACGAGGTGGAGCTGATCAGCTCACGCCTCAGCTACTCCCTGAGCTGCTGGGAGATCAACTGTGGCCCTCAGGTACCACACACAGCCCCTGGCACGGCTCCTTGCCCTGGAACCACGGCCAGCGGGTTCCTGCCCACCTCGGCCCAGGGCTCCCTCCCCTCCCCAGCCCCTTTGTTGGCTCTGGGGCTTGGAAGTACAACCTTTGAGGGACACATCTGGCATCCAACCTGGTTTAAAATAGCCATCTCCAAAAATGTAGGGAGTGCCTCTTTTTCTGGGTACCTGAGACTGCCTCCTGGGGCAGGCAGGGTCCCAGTGGGGATGGCCTGGGGGTCATGTCCCTGAGGCATCCCTCTGCTGATCCACGCCTAAAGCCTGACCTCCAAGGAGATGCTCGTCTAAAGCTCCTGCTTAATCCACAAATAATCAAGGGAAGAAGTTGCACTTCCAGTCGCTAGAGTTGGAGAGACTGTCCTAGAATAATCCCCACTTTCCAGCTGAAAGCCCACGGATATTTCCAGCTGCTGGCCCTGTCTGTGTTGCCCTGTGTGACTCCCTTGTTGCATGTGTGTTGCTTGACAATAGTTGCATGCCTTTTCTCCTGGAATGCCTCAGTGCAGTCTCTGTTTCTCCTGGCTGTTGGTGACCCCTCAGAGTGCAGAGGGCCTGTGTGCCCCGGTTCATTTATTGCTGGCCCTCACAGGGTTGTTACCACACCTCTGTGTGCTGCCAGAGCTCCCTGGTCCTGCGCAGGTGCCCTGTGCCTGGGGGTTCCCCAGGTTCCCAAGTGCCCTTATCTCCTCCCTGGTCCCTGTTCCCACGATGTGTCTGCTTCCAAGCCCAGGAGAGAGGAAGGAGATTCCCAGCAGCAGGCCTGGGTCTGTAACTTCCCGCTCCTGTGCCTTCTCTCCAGATATTTAATGAAATTGGTCACAGCACGGTCACCCTGGAGAACACTGGCAGGACTGAGTTCACCTGGGTGCTGAAGCCTAACGCTTGTGACCAGCGTCTGCCTGGTGTGTTCCTGGTCAATCCCACCACTGTAAGTAGCACAAGTGACGGACCCCAGCCCTGTGCCAGGTGGCCCAGGAGAGCGTTGAAGGGAAAAAGGAGGGGGAGAAAGGGGGAGAAAAGTCAGAGGGGAAAACCCAAACCCGGCCATGAGAGGGAGAGAGAGAGCTGTAAGCAATTTCTGATAGGGGTAGAGAAGGTCAAACAAGGGCGCTCCTGATAGAGTCCCCACGGCCTTGGCTGGTGGGTGGCTCTGCTGTCAGAGGCAGAAACCAGCAGGAGGCATGAATGTGTTGGTCACTGTCCTGTCCTGCTGTCAGGGGAGTAGAGGAGAATTCTTTTTGGTAGATTTCTCGGATGAAAATAAGGCACAAATGCAGGAAGTACTGTATCTGAAAACTGTTTGTTGATAAACAGAGGGTATGGTCCCGACCAGAAGGGGATGGAAAAGAGAGCAGAGAGAGAAAATGAGAAATGGAGAAAGTAACAGAGGACAGGGACAGAGCATTACTGCTGGAACCCTGGGACGCTCCGTCGGCGTCCTGCTGGGCAGGTGGAGCAAGTGTGCTGCCAGCTGCACGGTGAAAAACACGTTCCCTCTCCTGCAAACTTGTAAAAAGTTTAATAAAGGACAATAGGAGACAAAGACCACAGAGCAAAGGTTATAACAGCCGGGTGCATCTTGGCACTCAGCCAGGAGCACACTGTCACCTTCGGGGATACCCCTTAAGTGCCTTTTCCATTACATCAGCCTGTTGCATATTCATAGACTCTTTTGCATAGTAAACTTTTTCCCTAAACTAGTTTACATGTTATAAGAATTGCTTAGCATGGCTCCTCCTTGGATCTGCCCTTTTTGGAGCGTGCCTATTCCTTGGCTGCGGTTTTAGTCCTTTTTTGTCATCATCTTCAGTTTTGGCCTCAGCCCAGGCTGCCTTCAGACGGTGAGTGCTGATGGTTGGCAGAGCTATACAGGTGTCTTCTTCATATGTTCACTGGATGCCATCCCATGCCAGCAGGCACTTTAACCCAAGCACATTATATCAGCTATTTCACTCAGCTTAATTAACAACAGAAATAAAAACGATATCTTTATAACTAAGTTACTTTAACACAACACATATAAGATCAATGTTCATGTTTTTCATGGAGACAGCAGAGCACCAGCTTGCCCTGGCGAGAGGGGAAGCGGCGACAGCAGGGTAGACAGACAGGGAAGAAATGGCTCTGTAGGGAGCCAGGCCCTCCAGGTGCTCCCAGCCCAACAAACAAACCAAAAATGGCAGGGAAAAACTGGCAGTGCTTTTATATGCTAAGATTCCTCCTGTCATAGATACATATTATAACATTGGCTTTTCGCAAATATTAATATCAAAGCAATGTGACTCCCCTGTGCAGGAAATGCTCTGAGCGTATGTTGTAGAAGGTGAATGATTGCTTTATTATATCATCTTATAATATATTGTACTAGAACTATATCATACTAAAAAATACTGAAGAAAAACCTGTGACTGTCTGCAGATAGTCCAGCTTTGACCCAATTGGCCAATCAATCCAAACAGCCATCACCGGTGTCTAATTAACAAATCCCTCCTCAGTAAACAATCTCCATAACACATTCCACATGTGCAAACAACAGGAGCAGCAAATAGAGAGAAGAATTGTTTTCTTTGAGCTTTGTCACTGCATCTCGCAACTTCCCAGGAAAAATCCTGGGAGAGAGAATCATGCCTCTCTCTGTTCAGAGAATGTGAATACCACATATTAAAATGGATTTTATATGTGTGGTGTTAAAATAACTTTGTTATAAAGATACAGTTTGTATTTCTGCTGCTGGTTAAGCTTAGACATGGCAGTGAAATAGCCATGCTTGTGTTAAAATGCCTGCTTGGATGGGATAACACCCAGTGAACACAGGATGAGGACACCTGTACAGATCTGCCAACCATCAGCACTCACTGTCTGCAGGCAGTGAGGACCAAGGCCCAAACTGGAAGCGATAAAGAGAAGGAGCCAAAACCCAGCTAAGAAACACACACGCCCTAAAAAGGCAGAACCAAGGAGGGGCCATGTAGAATGGTTCCTGGAATGTGTAAACTAGTTTATGGAAATACATAAGGACTATGAATATGCAACAGCCTGGTGTAATGGAAAAGGGATTTAAGGGGTGTCCCGAAGGTAACAGCGTGCTCCTGGCTGAGTGCCAAGATGCACCCGGCCCTAACAACCTTTGCTGTGGTCTTTGTCTCCTATTGCCCTTTATTAAACTTTTTACATTTTCACAGGAGAGTGAACATGTTTTTCACACTCCCATAACTCAGCCCTTTCAGGAAGACTTGGTCAGGCAGGCAAAGTTTTCTTGGGCTTTGGGGTCTGCCCTCCTCCGAGGGGGAGGTCGCTGGCAGCCCCCAGACACGGAGCCTGCCTGCATTGTCTGCCACCAACCTCCTTTACGCGTGGGATGAGTTAGGGCTCCCAGCACGTGGACAGCCCATATTGTAGTTTCTCACCCCATGTCAGAGAATGGATTTATAGCCTATGCTGAGGCATGACTAAAAATCTAATTGGTTCCTCACAGTCACTCTGGGGACCCTGACGGCTGAGATCTCAGGCTGTGCTGGCACTGGAGCGTTTCTGAGGGTCACCTTACCCAGGGTGTGATCACACAGGACATTGTCCTTGGCCCTGCCTCCCCACTGCCAGCTAAGCACCACTTCCATGTCCCTTACTAGGCTTGCTGCTCCCTGCCTTCTCCAGCCCTGCTGCTGTGCATCAGCTTTGTGGGGCAGTGAGGGGGCCAGGGAGCGGGGCTGGAAGAGCAGGGAGAAAGATTAGCAGCATCCCACCACTGCCCAAGCCTCTCAGTCCTGCCTGGATGTCTTTGAGCCGAAGCAGCACTCCTGCCTTTGTCCCTCCTTGCCGTGGGAAGCAATTTGCTTTCCCATTTCTGCATGCCTGAATCCTCCAAGGGACGAGAGGAGCTGCTGGCCCTGCTGAGAGCAGGGGCTTCCCTTCCCCAGCGGCAGCAGAAGAAGTTGTTTTTGTTGAGGCAGGCTCTTGCTGGCAGAGGGCAAAGCCTGTTAGCATCAGGGCTGTGCTCGCATCAGGCTGTGCTGGGGCTGCAGCCTTGTGAGCCCCGGGGAGGACACACGGTGCCCTTTTGGGTACAGGGAAGGTAGAAGGTGTGAGAAACAAAGGCCACTCCTCAGTTAAAATTAAAAAAAAGTTAATAAGAGACAATCGGGGACAAAGTCAATAAAGCAGAAGTAACAGTGCTGGGTGCTTAGCTGCAGCCACAGGCACACCAGTCAACCCAGCAACACCCCTTATCTCCCCTGGGTATTGCATCAGCCTAATACATATTTACAAATGGTTAGATATATTCAAACATTTTAACATAGTTCCTCCTCCGTACCACCTTTTTGGAGCATGTGCAGTTGTCCTAGTGGTGGTCATTTGTTACTTTTCAACATATTCAACAGGTTTCCATTGCTTCACTATTAAATGTTCAATTTAATATTATATATATGTTATAAATGAATATATTTATATGTGTATGTTATATACTTTTTATATCTTATAAATTAATATATAAGTGTAATATTAATGCTATAATTTAACATTATATAAATGTTAAATGTTAATATTACAACTCTTCACCAACATTAGTATCACAACACAACATTTGCATTAAAAGAACTCTAAACTTTAGCAAAACTTCTTTTACAGAAGTCAACATTATAAACCACATTGTATTTAAGAGTTGTGAAAGCCAACACTGTAATATATTTATCACGAAGGTGGTGTGGTCCGATGGTTTATTCCAGATGAGAGTCTGTCTCCTCAGCCTGTCCATCCCCTGATCCCCCATCAAACACTCTGATACATTCCCTCCCTCTTCTCCTGTCCCTGCAGGGCTCCATTGCACCTGGCAAGAAGCAAGAGCTGGAATTCTCTTACATGCCGGGAATACCAGGAGCTTTCACCAGGATTTACCAGCTTAAAGTGGATGACCTGGACCCAAAAAATATCCTCCTGAAAGGAGAAGCGTGCTGTCCCTTGATCAGCGTGAACCTGCCCTGGAACACCACAGGTGGGCACGGCCTGTCTGCCCCCAGGAAGGGCCGCTCTGGTTTTGTTCCCCACCGTAAGCCCATGGGGCAGCTCATGCCAACCCCCACCGAGCCTGGAGGCCTGCAGCACTCCCAGGCCAACTCAAGCCCCCCTGGTTGCTTCATGAGTACTGAGCAGAGGATGCCATGTGGGCTTTGTCCCAGGAGCCATCCTGCAGATCTTGCCAGCACATCTGGCAGGGTCCTGAAGGATGGTGGCGAGAGTGAAGGGCTTGGGAAAGCTGTAGGAGAGGCTGGCAGGGCTTCTGGCAGGGTTGGATTTGTGTGACATTGCAGAGGATGAGATGCTCCTCGGTGGGGAGGGAGAGAACGTGAGGATTCAGCGAGGAGCAGCAGCATTCACTTCCCATAGTGGGCTTGAGGGATTTCTTTCTGGAAGAAACCAGTGTTGGGAGGCAGGGACTTCCCAGCTGAAATGGGACTGCCACTTTGCTCACACTTCTCTTTGCGGATGTTTTCTTCCTTTAGAAAATGAAAAATATGAGAAGCTACTGAAAGAGACTGTAAAACCCCTGCAACAGCACAGTCAGAGGAATAAATCAAAAGTTGTTCAGAAGACTCAGAGCCTGAAGTCTCAGACTCTGAAAACTCAGACTCCAAAGACTCAGACCTCGGAGACTCGGGATGCGAAGCCTCAGGACCTGAAGCCCCGTTTGCTTGGCTCTGACATGGTAGTAAGAACAGCTACAGCCCCGTTTGGCACATGCCACCTTCTCCGTGTCACCTGAGCCCCTTGCAGCCCACAGCAGCTCCCCAGTGCCCTGATGGCACCTGGGACCTGCCTGCCCACCTACAACCTTGTGTCACCTCAGCATTGCCCCTAGGGCTGCCACTCTGGTCATGGTCTCTTCTGGGGCTGCATCAACTTCCCGGCTACCCCAGGGAGAGGTCCTGAAGGCCATGCTCCAGGGATGGAGTTGATGGTGCTTTGAAGGAGATGCAGATCATTGCTGGGGAGTTTGTTGGTCCCAACCCAAGCCCTGCCAGAGTTACAGACCTTAACAGCGGCTGCCTGATTGTGCCCTGGGGCTGTGCTGGTGGTGCTCATCTCCAAGAGGCACCAGCTTGGTCCTGGTTCCCTTTCAAGACAGTTTTTGTCCAAGCTGCCTTGGTACTGGCTGGGAGCAGGCAAGTGTCTGGAGCTCTGGAAGGTTCCTGGCTGGTCTGTCTGCCTGGCCAGAGCAGCTTTGCTAAGAATCTGGGTAGGCAAAGATGCTGGAGTTACTTACCTGGAAATGAGGTCCTGGCTAAGAGAGCAGGGGGTGTCACAGACACTGAGCAGCCGGACAGGAGGACCCCACACCCCCTCCCAACAAGAGCAGGGTGGGATCCTTTCTCAGGTGCAAGCTGGGCCTTGGGAAGGAGCTTTGCTAACCAGGCACTTTTTCCCTTTCCCCAGCCAAACACTCAGCTGCAGATAAACACGATGAGGATGCTGATAAAGAAGGCTGCTCTGGAGCAGCAGAAAAGGCTCACATACCATCTCCCAAAGAGCAGGTTTCCTACCAAGCAGCTATGCCAGAGTCTTGTCAAGTGAGTAGGGACTCCCATCCCCATCCCCAGGTGCCTCATGGGGAAAACCCAGCCATGTCCCCTTCTCCTGAGAGCTCCTTGGGCCTGCAGAGCTGGGAACAGCCTGGACTTCAGAAGGGGTCTGGTCCCGGTGGCTGTGACACGCCACACGTGAGCAGTGGGGTGTCCTCCCTTCCCCAGCACCACGCTGAGCTTTGGACTGCTCAGCTCCCCACAGGTGTGGGGTTCTGTCCCTAGAGCTGAGGGGACCCAGTGCAGACCTTCAAGCCCTTCCAGGCAGGATAAATTCTGTCCCTGCTGACTAGCTCTGAAAGAGACAGCTCCCAGCTGATGTCGTGGATCCAACTAACAGAGCACACTAAACAAAAGGAGAAGGGAACCGCACATGTCAGCAAACCCTTTAAAACCCCAAATCAGATGGCTTGAATCCTGGTGGGGTGGCAGGGCTTGTCTAGGAAACTTGGTGGGTCCCTGTGACCATCATGATGCAGCACAAGCAGCAGAGGTTTCAATGCAGGAAGCAGATGCTCTGCAGAGCAGATCATGTGGTCTGGTTGCAGGGCAAAGAAGATTTCCTGTGCAGGCAAATCACATTCTAGGCCCCAAACAATTTCAGCCTCAGGTTGTACCCCAGGCTGGGCAGTTCCACTGAGACCAGTGGAGGACCAGTGGACTCACCTGTACTGGCTTTTCATGGCAGAGGAGCTGTGGGCAGTGTCCATTTTAAATAATTTTATTTGCAGGTACTGTTAGTAGCCGATACAACCTAGGACTTGTCAGGACTCCTCCTGACTTCCCTAACTCTTTGCCAGGTGGTCAGGCCACGGGTTTCATGGGCTTGAGCTGAGTTTTTACAGCGGTGAATAAAGAAAGAGCCACTTTATTTATGGCTGTCCTCTTGGACATGCAACCAGCTGTGGTTTAAGGACTGTCCTTAATCCTCCTTGCAGAGTTAAGCTGCCTGAGTATATCCTGGACATGGGCCCTGTCCTTAAGGGTTTCACTAAGAGAAGCACTCTGGAGATCACCAACGCAGGGCAGATCCCAGTGTCCTTCCAGGCTGATCTGTCTGCCCTGCAGGATACAGGTAAGCAGTGCTGGAGACACTTCCTGTGGCCTTGAGGAGGTGTCTCAGATTAGCTTAAGCCACTGAACTTGGGGAGGTTTTTGATCTGTTTTCTTCTCAGTGCCCCTGCTGGGAGCTTTAGAGGCAGAATTCTCCTGGCCATCCATGCCCAGGGACCTCTCCTGGCCTGCCTGTGACTGCCCTAACGCTTCAGTGCAGAGGCCAGGTGGGCTCATCACCCTGGTCACCTCTCAGCATCCTCTGCCCTTGGCTCCCACAAGCATCGAGTTTCTTTGGGCACTCTGTGGGCTTGTTTTGGCAACCAGTGGGGTCTGCTGTGTATTGGAAATGCTTTGTTTGGAGTTCACACTGTCAGAGCACTTGTATTTATCCTCTATTGAAGAAACAGCCAGTGGGATCCTCTGGTGGATCAAAAGAGGCTTCCAAAAGAGGCCTCGAGGCAAGGCTGCACTTCCATCACAGTGCCTCACTGTGTCTGAGGGCTGTTCAGGTGCACTCCAAGTTTTTATCCAGGTCACAGAACAGCGTGGGGCTTTCCCCAGCCCTCTCAGCCAGAACACCTGTAAGGCTTTAATGTGCTTATGGCACATTTCGTGTTCCTCGGGTATCTCAGCTGCTTTGTGTTCATCTGTTCCAGGTTTCAGCGTGGACCTAGGCCTGATAAAGAGCCTGCCCCCCAGCCACAGCGTGGCGTTTGAAGTGCACTTTGAAAGTGCCCACCAGCCACCGCGTGACGTGGATGTGCTGCTGCCCATAGAGGTACCAGAGCTCTTGGGGCAGGCAGCAGGCTGGGCACAGCAGCAGATGTCACCTGCACCCTCTGCTGAATTCTCTGTCCTTGTCCAGGTGACAAATGGCCCCACGTCTCACATCCGCCTCTGTGCCACTGTGCTGGCACCGTCACTTGAACTCTCCAAGAACACGCTGCAGTTCTCTGACATCCTTGTTGGGCAGTGCCAGGTTGAGACCATCCGGCTCTACAACCGGTTCCAAGCCCCCTGCAAATGGTCCATCAAGCCTGTTCTGAAGGTAAAGCACAGGCAACATTGAACACGTAACTTCTTGGCTGGGTTTCTTTGTGTCTCTTGCCCTTTCTGCTCCTGTGGCTGCCTGAGCATTTGGGTCTACAGCATGCTGGAGGAAGCTTCTGAGGGTCTGGATCAAGGCTGGTTTGCCTGAGCCTGTTCCATTAGCGGATGCTTTGCTTTTCTGCCATCTTCACCCATTCCTCCTCCTCTGAGGACAGTAGTTCCTTGTCTGCCTGCCCTGTCTACAGGTTTTCCCTCCAGCTCTAGCTATGGGGGCCGCTCTTGGTTTGGCTGTGGGTGCTCTTAGCACTGCATCAGTGTCTCAGAGCACTCAGGAAGTGAGGCTCTGTCCTCACAGACCAAGGAGACCTCACACGGTTGGTTTCTGTGCCCAGAAGGATCAGCACAAATACATGACACCAGCCCTACGCCAGAAGCAGCGGGCGCCAGAGGATGAGCCCTGTCCCTTTGAAGTGATGCCCTCCCAAGGAACCCTTGATCCACAACGGTGGCAGAACTTACAAATCTGGTTTACACCCAAGGAGGAGGTGAGACTGGCAGGTGTCAGCCCGGGAGGCCTGTCAGGGCTATCTGGAAATGAGGGCCTGGTGCAGAGAGTGTGGTATGAGCTCTGCCTTCACAGGGAGCTTTCTGCAAAGCCCATACTTGTGGCAGCACAAGGAGAAATGTGCTGCCACACATACTCAGCGTGGCTCAGTTCACCCCAGAGAGCCCTCCCGTGAGATGTGCTTTGAAATGCCCACAGGGAGCTTGCACAGAGAGCACCAGGGCTGCCTCTCAGCACATGGGGGGGATGTGCCCAACTCCCCTCAGCCTGCCCCTTGCCTGGCTGTATTTGCACCTGCGACACTCGGCGTCACAGACACTCGCAGGGGATAATCCTGGAATGGCCAGGCTGGGCTCATCCTGCTGCAGGACTGACAGACAAATCAGCCACCAGACACCTTCCTGGGCATGGCAGGACAGTCACCTGTGCTGCCAGCAGTCCCTGGGGCTCTGGCCTGCCTGCACATTGCCGTGCAGCTGGGGATTCAACTTAAAGGATGGAGCATTCCCAAAAGTAGTTTGCCTGTGGCCGCTGGGTCTCGGAAACTGGCAGTGTGTACCAGCATGGACACAAGTGCTTCTGTGCTCACCAACATTCCCAGGGATCTTTTAATTGCTGGAGAGATGTAACCATCTTGTGTCTGGCTTGGACCGGAGCCAAACACTAAGCAGGGAAGATGACCCTTATTTCTGGCCAGCGAGAGCTGATTTGCCCCTCTCCTGGAGTTGGTGTTTGCCTGATGCAGTAGTGCCAGGACAGTGCCTGGACACTGTAACCCCAAGGGCCCTTCCCATGAGCATTGCACTCCTGCATGACCAGATGAAAATGCCTGACAATCTTTGTACATCCATCTGATACCCAAATACCCAGTTTCAGTGCACACCAAGATTCATGCCAGTTACTAGACCCAGGACACAGGTGCTGTAGTCCCTAGCAGAAGTAAATACCTGGTTTCTGTTCACCTTGGAGGAACTGATAACACCCTGACCTTGGGGCAAGCGTTGTTGTATTTGGGGTCCTGTCACTCGGGACTTCATGGATGAGTTGTCTCCACTTTTCTCTTTTCAGAGGTCTTACAAGAATGAACTGAAGCTTAACATGTGTGGGAGCAGCAATCACTTAAAGCTGCACCTCTCAGGACGAGGTCTGGAGCCACGGCTGGAGTTCAGCCCCCCAGCACTAAAGATGGGATGGGTGCTGGTGGACAGCGATGGGGTGGAGGCCACCGCGGTGGTGAAGAACCCATGCAGCTTCCCCATTGAGTTTTACTCCTTGGATTTTGAGGAGATGAAGGTGAGAAGGCAGGTCTGGTCCCCATGTACGTGCTGCCCAAGCTTCTCAGCACTCCAGCATTGCCGGGCTTGTGCCAGGAGATGGAGGCAATCCCCAGGGCAAGGCCAGCTCTGCTGACATGCTGTGGGAGGAATTAAATAGTTTGTGTTGTTGGGAGGAAGGGAGGAGACAGAAATTGGGTTTGTTGAGTATGTGAGATAAAAGGCAAGAAAAGGAATCTTGCTATGGTTTCTCTTCCCTACACACACAGATCCTGCGGATGGCACTTGGCTCTGAGAACCAAAAGAGCTTTTTAATGCCTCCACGCGCCGTGGGTGGGACGCTGCTCCCAAAGGTGCTGGAGGACTTTGAAGCACAGAAGAGGCTGAAAGCTGAACAGGCAGAGCTCAAGACCATGGCAAAGGCCAAGGTCAGGGCTGAGGCTGAGGCTGAGGACAAGGGCAAGGCAGCACCAGGTCAGAAAAACAGTGAGGGTTTGGCAGTGTCTCTTTTGACTGTGGTCCCAGCTGGGAGTCCATTCCGTACACCCTGAACTCTCACCTTGCTCTCCAGGGCAAGCCCATGCTTTTAGCAACTGCCTGTTCTCCAGCTTGGTGGAGAAAGTCTTGGGTGAAGGGCTGTGGTATCCCAACCCTGAGTGTAGCCAAAGCAAGCCCCTATCTGCCTGCCAGACTGGGGGAATAATCAGGATATTCCCTTGTGTCCCTTAGCCATAAAGACTAGGATTGGATGAGTTCTTCAGCCAGGTCTAATATCACTGGCTCTTTTATATTTGCACCTTCCTAGCAACAAAAGAAGAAGCTCATGTTGCTTTCACCAAGTCTTTCCCAGGGTCTGAGGAGATGTGGAGGAGGATGAGGATCACAGGTGGGCAGGAGGCTGACTTTTCCCCCTGGTTTTGCACTGCAGGATATCACAGGGTTGTCACGAGCTATTCTGAGCCCATGGTGAAAGCGACTGGCAATCCTGTCTCTCGGGCTGACCTGGGCCAGCTGCGCATTGCTCAGAAGACCAATAAGCCCCAGGAGAAGGTGGAGAAGAAGCCTGAACAAAACCATGAAGGCCCAAGGAGTCGTCAGTCCTTTCAGCTGGAGGCGCAAAGTGAAATTGCAGAAGGGGCAGTCAGAGACTGCCGTGACGGGGCGCTGTGCCTGGACATGCAGGTCACAGATCCCAGGGCCATGATGGGGGAGATCCCGAGGGAGGACCAGGTAAAACCCTGCAAGGCTCAGATCTTGAGCTTGCCGTGGTCGTGGGCCCTGGAGCATTGTGTCCCCACAGGTGATAATGGCACAGAGCCTTGTCCAGGCCCCTGATGATGTTCCACAATGACATCTGTGTGGATGGGGAGGTTATCACCATCCCTCAGATGGGCAGGAAGTGGCAGTGCTCTGTGTACAAGTGTCCTGTCTGTTCAGAGTTTCCCAGCCTGGAAATCGTTATGAACAGGACAGGGCAGCTCATGGTCATTGTTTTACTCAGCTGAGGCACTCCGGAGAGGGTTGTCGCTGTTGAGGCAGGACGAGAATGAGAGAACTCCAGAAGGCTGGAGTTAGAGGATGTGAACTCTAACAGCACAACTCAACTGATTCATTTCAAATACATCACTCTTTTTATGGAGAGCATCGTGCAGACTAATTTCAGTGGTCTTAAAGTAAAACATCTCACAGCATTGGTGTGCAGTGAATGATGCACAGTGGCAGACCATATCTATAAACAATGTGAACAACAAGAGAGACAGAGGATTATTTACATTCCTTTGCAACTCTTTCCCAGGCTCTAGCCTGGCAGAAACCTCTCTTTTTCTCTCTGACTAAACTGAGAATACCCATAGAGGTTTCTCTCCTGGTCCTGCTTGTAGCTGTTGCCTCTGCTCTGGAGCCCGCTCACCCCAGCGGGCACAACAAAGCACTTCTATTCATATAAATCAAAAACCCCACTGCCTAAAGCTCAGTGCCTTTAAAGGAGTTGTGAGGATCAAGGTGACACAAGTACAAGCAGGATTTCCTCTTCTGTTTTAGATGCTGGAATATCTGGGGCTGCATCCCGACGGGCCTCCCCTTCCCCCTGCTGCTGTGCTCTCCATAGTGGAGTACCCAGAGGAGCGGCTGGGCCCTGCAGGGCGTGTGGAGCCCTTCACCCTCCTGGCACCGCAAGAGGTAAAAAATCACCTAAACCATCAACCTCCTTTGAGGAAAGGGTCCTGAGTGAGAAGGGTTGTCCTAGGTGGGGTTTTTTTTTTGTTTGTTTTGGTTTTTTTGTTTTTTGTTTTTTTGGTTGGGTTTTTGGTGTTGTTTTTTTTTTTCTTGAGGTTGGGATTGAAGGTATTTGAGATGGTATTTTATGTTTGTATTTAGGTGTTTATTATTTTTAGGTATTATTAGTTTTTATTAGCAAAATAGTTTCATGGCTGTGAGTTTTAGTTTTTTATTGGTAAGGTATAAAATGTTTAACTATTTTTTGTTATGAGGATTTTTAAAATTAAATTATTTAACTAAGAAATGATACTTAGGTTATTATATTTTAACTTAATAACTGATTTTCAAAGCCTGTAATGTGGACTTTTTTTCTAAGTACATTACTTAACTTTATGAAGAAGAAGGAAAAAGAAGGTGAAGAATTTGCTTTTGCTTTAAAGCTTTTATCTTGCTTCATATTTATTTCTATATTCTAAAACCTTAAACCCTAAGTTTTTTACTTTGTGACATTACATACTTCTAACTAACTACACACTCATAATTTCAGTGTTATTAATTAATTCTGGAAGTCTTCTCTACAGCCTCAGGTCAAATGCAGTGCTCTTTTGTAAGTCTGTGCCTTCTAGCACAGAAAGTTTAAAATTCTCGGTATCTAGGATTCCAACAGTCCTAGGCAAAACAAACACCAATAAGGAAGACCAAGTCCATGGGCAGGTGGACTTATTTATTTATTCTCTCTTCTGCTGGTGAAGAAAGCCCCATTTTGCTCTCCAGGATGGGGATGCCTCAGGGCTCACCTCTCTCTCCCTTTTCTCTCTCCCCTTAGGCCGAGGCCCCAGATATGAGGGGCGGTTCTGCCGAGGGCCAACCAAAGATGGGTGAAGCGGCCAGCAGAGACAGCTCTGCAAAGGAGAGCCTGGTGTCCACACAGAGAACAGAAAGTCCCCAGGATTCCCCCACAACAAGCAGCAAAAGCATGATGGAAAGTGCCTCAATGCCCACAGAATTCCTCAGGTGAGCCACGCAGGAGGAGGTGATGCCTCTGCTTCTTGGTCCTCTTGCCAAACAAGGTCCATCGACCCCAGCTCCACGGCGACCCTGTGCCAGTGCCTCCAGGGGATGGCGAGTGCACCCTCCTCGTTTTGTTTGCTTCTCAGCAACGTCTGAAGCCTCCTCTTTAATTGCCAGGCTGAAACGGTACCGGTGGGTAGTGCCTGCCCACGGTGAGGTGGAACCGAAGGTTCACTTCTCCACCAAAAGGCCAGGGAAGTTTGAGCAGACGCTGAGGTTTGAGCTCGTGCAGACAAAGCGCCCGTACGAGCTGCCCTGCCGTGGCACCGGCCTGTACCCCAGCATCAGCCAGGACCCACGGTAAGGCTGGCCCCTGGCAGCCCCCACACCACTGCTGCCCCTGAACCACAGCCAGGGCTGACCCCTGGGGCTTCTGCCTGGGCAGATCGTGCTGCCTGAGGTCACCCAGCACCTCCTCCTGTGCTGGAGCTGGCAAGGCAGATGGTGCCTCAGCCTCCAGGAGGGGTTTTGGCGTTCTGACGACATTTCCTACTCGGAGCATCTCATAGCTCTTCCTTCCCCGCTTTCTCTGCCCAGGGTGGTGTTTCCACAGTGGAGGAAAACCATGAAGGAAGATGAAATAATCTTCAAGGAGTATGTTGAAAGCACAGAGCGATTCCACTTTGGGCCGCTGATGTGCAGGTAGCCTGATTGAGCAATTATTCTGTAGATGGTTTTGTAAACCTTTCATTAACCTCTAATCATTAATAAGATTTTATTATTGACCTGCCAATGGGTGCTGGGGGTAACGTACAGCAGGAATTACATTTCCCTGTAATGACAATGCATCCTCACTGCTGGGTAAAGTCTGCCTAAACACTTTGTCATTTAAGCTATTGTGTATTTCTACTTTTACTGTCACTTCTTTTTAATGACATTTAGTATTAAGTTCTGGCTTCCATGGGAGCTCTGGAGGGCAAGGGCTATTTTGACAACCCAAGTAAATGAAATCAAAATACTTAAAAAAACAGACAATCTTTAGCCAGACTGGTAGATGGTCTGGGATTTCTGTTTGCCTCTTTAACCCTTTTAATCCAAAGTAATGTCCACACCTGAGAGAAGGATCATTTGTTATCTTTTTGCATTGCTCTTGGGAATTGATGCTTTATGCTTCTTTCTCAGACTTTGCGCTAACCCATAAAATCCAAAGCAGTTTCATGACTTTTATGGAAGAAATTAGCTAAACTATTTTTTCAAAAGCCTTTCCTTATACCCTGCAGGGAAGGCCCCCCAAGAAAGAAGGGGAAAGAACCCATGTGCCTGGTGTAGTGTTATTTTCCTAGGCACCTTTGAATTTACATTGTATTAAAAACTCTTGCAGTGGCCTGAGCATCATCAGGCTTCTGGGCTGGAGAAGGCATCAGAGTAAGGCAAGGACGAGCACACGGCCATGCCCCTGCCTGGGATCCATTTCTCACTTTTGTTTGTTAGAGCAGGGTCTTGCAGCATCACTTCCTCGGGTGTACACGGTGCTCTCCTTGGTGTGTGGCAAAGGCAACAGTCTGCTCTGCAGCCTTTTCCCCTTTTGTGGACAGGTACAAGGCCCAGAACTGTCCTGGCAACGCGGAGAATATAACCATCCTCAACAGCTCCCCCATGGATGTAGAGGTCCAGTTCTCCTTTGAGAATGCTGGGGAAGCAGAGACGTTCCTTTTGGACCCTCCCAGCATGGCGCTGAAACCAAAGCAGAAGCAGGTAGGAGAGGGGCAGGCAGAGCAAGGATGCAGAAGTGCCCAGGGGCTGCTCCTCCTGCTCTCACACAGAGCTCTTTCTGTTTCTTCCTGTGGGGCCATGTCCAGGAGCTGACCATTTGGGCATACCCCACTTCCCCTGGCTTCCTGCAAGACAAACTCATCTGCAGCATTGGGAAGAACCCGGAGCCAGTGGTCTTCAGCCTGTGCTGCCCTGGGGTGCGCATGAAGCTGGAGCTCAGCCCCCTGGGGCTGTCTTTTAACAAGCAGTTTCTGCACAGGTCAGTCATCCCACAAGCACTCCAAGTCTTGTGACAAAGAGAAAACGTTTGACTCTGGTTTCCAGGGCATGGATGGAGCTGCTCCAAGTTGCATTCAGTGGCCAGGCTGGTGTGGCCATCCAGCAGCTGATGCCAAGTGCCTTCCTGTCTCTGCAGCACTGACAGCAGGACCTTGGTCCTGAGAAACGACACCCTGCTGCCCATGGCCTTGCAGCTCAGTGGGCTGGATGACCTTGCTGGGAACTTCTCCTTGTCACAAGATAACGGCGCCATTGATCCCCGCTCAGAGTTTGAAGTGACAGCGCATTTCAGGGCCGGGCAGATGGGCAGCATTGAGAAGACTCTCCAGCTAGAGGTGAGAGGGGCTGTGTGCTGCTGGGGGCAGGGGCAGGAAGAGCTGCACCTGACAGACACAAGGGTGCTGTGACCCCAACTTCTGCCTCTACACAGCGTTTGCCAGAACGTGCAGTGCATCCACATCCCCCCAGATAACCAGACACTGCACCCTGAGCCTGTACCACAACCTTGTCCCTGTGGGTGCTTGGAGGTTGTTGTTTGCTTGTACAGACTGCAGCGTAGGCTCTACATTGGACTTTGTCTGAAGCTCTTCCACAGTGCAACAACTCTCCCCCTGGGATTTTGTTCCCCATGGTTTAGGTGTGCATTTCAGAGAAGGTGCTAAGCAATTGGAGAGGGTTGTCAATGCCACCTGCTCTAAGACACCTCACACTTCTTGTGGTTGTTCTTACATCTCTGTGCCTCTCCAAGAGAGCATTCCCTGCTGTAGAGTGCAGAGTTGGGCTGATAGGGTTTTTTACTGTGGCAGAATCCCACTGGGGCAGCCCATGAGATGAACAGGTTAGCAAAGTTCGGGCGTCCTCCAACGCTTATGAAGCCAGGGAGACCACAGGGGAAGCAGCCAGCAGAGACAAGGACTTACAAGCTGTCTACCAAAAGAACAATCTGAGCAGTGTTTGTTCCTTGCTGCCTCAGGTTTCAGATCCAGAAAACATCCTGGGGATTGTTCAGGCCGAAAACATCAAAATCTCCGCAGAGGTCTATAACATTTCTCTGAGCTTTGACATGCCTGAAGGTCAGTGGATGCCTCCTAAACAAAGCAGTGCAGGTGCACTGCATTACCTTTGGGAGACCAAAGCACTGGGATGGGATGGGATGGGATGGGATGGGATGGGATGGGATGGGATGGGATGGGATGGGATGGGATGGGATGGGATGGGATGGGATGGGATGGGATGGGATGGGATGGGATGGGATGGGATGGGATGGGATGGGATGGGACAGCATGCAAGGATGGCGTGGATGCATAAAGCATATACCCTGCAAGCTGTGTGGAATAAAGCATCGTCAGGGCACTGACAGCCTTAAGTCTCTTTCCTCTGACCTTTGAAGTGTGCAGCTTCATGAGCAGATTGGATCTGGGGGCTCTGAAACAGCAGTGACATGAACAGGCAGTTGGCAAGCCCCATAGGCTCAGCACAGCATATGAAGTAATTGGATTTGTGCTTGGAAGTGAGGAAATGGGAGCTGAGCTCCTTAGCTACTAAGCCTGCAGATATTTTGAGTGAGAAGAGAAAGGGCAGACAAGTAGCTAGAAAACACCTTCAAGAATGGAAACTTACTGAAAAGGGTTTTGTGCCAAGACCTCCATGTAGCTTGTGACCTGGTGTGTTCTGCAGCAGCTCACAAATACCGTGTTTGACCTCGCTCTGTGGGTTTTCCGCAGGTCCAGGTGGAAGTTTGGAATTTGGAACCATTAATGTCCTCGATAATGCGAAGCACGTCCTGACTCTACAGAACAAAGGGGCATACAACAGTGAGTACAGGTAAGCCCAGCTGCCTGGTAGTGAGCATTTCCTCAGATTCCCAGGCCTGAATTCTCCCTCTGTCAATGGCTAGAACTTGTTTCCATGCTGGCTACCTCGTGGTAAGTACAAACCCTGGGCTCTCTAATATCAGTTATTTCACCAGAGAATCCAGCCACAAACCAACAGTTCTTCACAGCTCAGCTGGAGCCCAAAGGAGAGCCCCAAAATTTCAGCCACTGAAATGCTGAGATTCATTGCCTTTCTTTGATGGTCACCTCCTTTCTCTTTCTGAGACTCTGTAAAGAAATGAATGAAAACTTTCACTGTTGAGCTTTCTTGCGGCAACCTCATGATTGTCTGCACTCTCTGTCAAGATCCAGGATTCCCTGAGCGGAGCTTTTCCTTTTTTCTGGTCCTATGCAAAGTCCAGGCTGTGCTGGTGGCACCAATACTTTTAGCTGCAGAGATCTCCATCCCTTCCCTTTCTCCCCAGTTTCACGCTGGGCGGTGCAGGTCCCAGGATGCGAGACGTGGCCTCCCACTTCACTGTTGAGCCTAAGTCGGGCATGCTGACTGCCTCCCAGCCTGGCGTGGATGTTGAGATGCTCTTCCACCCCACAAGAGAAATTGTCCTCAAGGACAAACCCATCCTGTACTGTCAGGTGAGCTGCCTGGGCCAGGCTGCGTTATCACATGGTGTTTTGGGAGCGTAAACAGGATAGGTGTCCGTGAGTTTGTGGGCCCCAAGTTGGTCAACTCCCTGAGGGCTCCCCTGGCAGGGGAGACCCTCCTGGAACAGTTCTGTGTCAGGAATGAGAGACACATTGGACTTCTTTGGTCTTCAGGTTCTTGTTTTATTGTTATCTTACCAAAACTTCAGCACACTGTCTGTGCCCAGACCTTGCATGCGTGAAAACAGCACAAAAATGGCCAACAACCTCGTGCTGCAAGGTTTTTTTAAGTCTAATCAAAAACTAAACTACCCAATTAAGAAGTGACATTTTTCCCTTTCTAACCCAATAACTGACCCCTAACGACCCGCAATGCAGATTTTTCTACCTAATTACAAGATACCACCTAAACCCAAGAAGAAAGAGGAAGAAGAAGAAAGAAGAAAGGAACTCAAGACAACACCCTATATCCTTCATCTTGAACCCATCTATAGCATACTAAAAATGGTAAAACCTAAATTTCTCCCCTATGTGACATACTAAAGTACTCTCTACAATCTGTTTCACAGTTTTGTGGTCTCTAGTTTACCTTGAGGCTTTGGAAGTTTTCTCCATGAATGAGGGTCAAAGTCAGTGTTTTCCTGGGAGTCAGAGCACTCCAGAGCAGACAGGGGGATATTCCCTGGGTTCCCACAGGTGTCTAATGGAAGGAGGGCTTTGACTGGAGAATCCTCTCTCCTACATACACAAACAGTCTTTCAAAACCATTTGGGAGGCTTCCTAAGTGGAGCTGAGAATTCCTAAGTGGACTCTGGAGGAGGTGCCTAAAATGGGAGGGGTAAACTGGAGGCCTGGGGTGGAGGCTGGGGGCTGGGGTGGAGGCTGGCCTCTTTGCTTTGGTCACCTCCCTTCCTGTGGACGCAGGTGAGAGATGCCAGCTCCGGTGAAGGAAGCGAGCTTGTCGGCAACATCCCGTTGAGGGTGTCGGCGAAAGCCGAGTACAGCAAGTGCAGCGTTGAGCCTGCCTCACCCATCAACTTCGGAGCCATGGTCAAGGGCTCCAGGAAGACCCTGACGGTCGTGCTGGACAACAAAGGCACACTCAACTTCAAATTCTGCATCCGCCAAGCACCCGAGGAGGCATCAGCCTTGGAAAGCAAAAGGTAGGAGAAGCCCTGCACCACCCTTCCTGTGTGAGGAGGCAGCGCCCCACAGCTGGTAAGGGGCAGGCAGCCAGGAGACCTGGGCTATTGTCCATCTGCATCCCTGGTCTGGGGAGAGGGAGCAAAAAAGCACCTCGGTACCCCACGTGTAGTGTGAAGCTGGTGATAGAGCTGCTCTGTCCGGCACTGGGAGCTGCAGGTTGCTCTCTGGGAGCCATCAGGAGGAAGGCTTTCCTCTCTGAGGAGGAAGGCCAGCCTCAGCCTCAGAGGAAGGCAGGGCAGCTCAGCATGACAGATACCTCTGCTTTCTCCTCTCAGTTTACAGCAAGGGGAATCTGCAAAGTGCTCACTGAGAAGGAAATCAAGCTCCTCGACACAGGTGGGTGACTCCTGCTCCCCAGCAGTGCTGCTGCAGGGGATGTGAGAAGATGCTGCTGTGCCCGGGCTGGGGGCTCATCGCCACAGGGTGGGACATGGTCTGCAGGATGGAGTCCAGTGTCTGCTCAGTCCCCCTGGCAGTCCTGTACTCTGCCTCTGACCTGGAGCTGTGGGGTCAACAGAGGGGAGCAGGTCCTGTGTTTGCTAGCTGTGAGGCAGCGTAGGTCTGTGCACACCACAGAAGCAAAAACATCCCCCACTGAACTCCCGGTCCACAGAGCTCAGACAACATTGCTTTTTCTTCTTCCCAGTTCCCTCCCATCATTTCTCACAGCTATTTCTGCTCTCTGCTATTTCTGTTACCTCTGGAGGATCACAGCTACCACCTTCAGTCGTCACACTCAAACTCCTTTCTCTCTGCCACTTGGGACAGGCTTGCAGCTCCTCTTGGCTTGTTGCTCTCAGCTTGGGGCTGCCTTTGGGCCATGGAGTTATCCTTCCCTGCCCTGGGACTGGGTGCTTGGGCCCAGCTGGAGGCCAAGGCAGGACATATTCCTTGCTGGGGTGCTCAAGGCACAGCCATTAGCCATCAGCCTCTCCTGGAACTTTTCCTGCAGAGTCGCCTCAGTGTTGGCATGTTCACGGTGTCCCCCTGCTCCGGTTCCATCGGTCCCGGGGGCCAGCAGAAGATCTCAGTGGAATGCCTTGCCAGGCAGGAGGGGACGTGTGAGAAGCAGCTCTACATTGACATCACGGGCAGAGACCCCAAGGACAATCCCCTCGGCATTCCCTTTACCCTGATTGCCAAGTCCTGCCTCCCAGGTACCTACTGCCCACAGTGCCCTTGGTCACACCTGCTGCTGATCAGCACCTGAACTTGCTGCTTGGACAGAGAGCCATGCTAGGCCTGGGTTCCCTCCTTAAAATCCTCAGAGGTTCCAGCCCTCTTCGAGTCCACCAGTGGACTCATCCCTCCCAGCTGAGAGGGATGCATGGAAGGATAAAAGGAAAGCAATGCTCTCTAAGGCTGAGTTTGACTGAGCTCCATCCTCAGCCAGCTCCCCCACCCAAGGCTGGGTTTAGCAGTCACCCGGGCAGAAAGGGCTTATCAAGCCTTCTGAGAGGCCAGCAGGGTCCAGATAAACACATCAGGGAGGCTTCTCCGTGCTCATCCCTCTGGTGTGTCCACAGCACTTGTTGAGGACGTCACATCAATCTTTGAGGACTACCCGATCTGCAGCAGCAGCGACCTCGTCCAGAAGATGCAGTCAGTGAAAGGCACCGGCCTGTTCGTCACAGATGAGAACAGATTCATCTTCAGCAATATTCAGGTTGGGCGAGAGGCTGAAGCTCATTTCAGTATCTACAACGCACGCCATCTGCCATGTGACGTGGTCCTCTCCATCAAACCGCTGTCTGGAGAGGTAAGAACAGGAGGCCAAGGTGGAACAGAAGGCCAAGGAGGTGGTTGCCCTCTAAGGGCCGTTTGAGAGTCTGTTTTGTTCTCCAGGTGCATTGATCCTGTGGCCCAGACAAGGCTAGCTCAGTGCAGGTCAAAGTGCAGGGGAGGGCAGCAGAACCAGGGAGCAGTTGTGTGGAATTCTGCATGTCTTGGTTTTGGCTCACACCTCTGGGTCTTCGGTGGGAGAAGTGAATCCTTCTGAACCTCTCTGGGAAGCACACACAGAGAGGGGATGTTATGACCTGACATGCCAGGGCTCAAAGAAGAGCATTTTCTCAGTTATGAATTGACATGCCAGAACTCCAAGCAGAGCATTTTCTCAGGCTCCCTGGCTTTTCCTTTTCCTTGAAGGCCAGTTCTAGGTCATTTGCAGGGTTTTCCATGCAATGCCCACCTCCCAGATAGGTTGGGGCAGCTGCCAGCCCTCAAAACACACAGTGCTTCAGCACAAGGTCGGCATTCCCTGGGAGGGAGGGAGCCTGCCCAGGGAAGCAGGAAGGAAGACACAGTGTCTGGGACTGCTCTCATTAATGCATTTATGGATAAAACTGCGTCATGTTGAAAGGTGTTTCCTCCTAACACTGCTCTCTGGGTTCCCTCAAGGAAAAAAGCCCTATTGAAAACATTTTCAAGTTGTATCCAGTCAAGATGTCCATTCCCGGCTCATCCTATGCCATTGCTATGGTGACCTTCACCCCACCAGAGGAGCAGAACTACAACTGCACTTTCAAGGATTCCCTTGTCATCCCAAAAGGGTAACTGACCCTGTGAAATACTGGGGGAGGCCTCACTGATAGCTGCCTCTCCCCTGGGAAGGCACAGACCTCTTGTTAGCGCTAATGCTGTCAGTAGCCTTAGGCAGAGTACTTGGCATGAGATGATCTGGGAGCCAATAGCCCTTAGAGCAGGAGAATGAGGCTGATGGTTTAGCCTGTGTGAGGAACTGTGAAGACAGGGAAATAGTACAGGTGGCCAACCGCAAGTTACTGAGATGTGCTGCAGCTGAGCTGGGCGTTTCCAACGACAAAGGCTTAGATGAAGCAGTTTCTGTGCCAGCAAGTCAGCAGTCACGTTTTCTCTTTGTTTCTGTAAACTTAAGTGATCCTGTGTGACCCCCTGGCATTCATTAAGCTATTTTATGTGAGTGTTTGGAGCTGGTATGAAAGAGGAGCCCAGTTCCTCTGCCCTGGGACCTGTGAACTGGGGCTTTGACCTGCCCTTCCTCAACCCTTTAGTGGCTGAATTGGAGCCAGAGAAGTCTAATTTCTAATGAGCAATTGCTTTTTTACTGTTCTTGGAAAAGATCTTTACTGCTAGTGACAATCATTTCTATTTGCCTTCTTGCTTTTGTACTGCTTTCATGCTGTGCTTTTGCTCGTTGCATAAGTCTCATCTCACTGCAGCCAGGGGATTTGCCATATCTCATCTGGTGCCTTCTCATTTACCTGCTGTGCTGCATAATTCAATTAAGTGAAATTATTTTTAAGTGTTATTGTGGAAGGCTCTGGCTCTTTGGAGCAGATTCCTCTTGTGAATGGCCCTGAGTGGATTGGGAAGAGGCTGGTGGGGGGCTGTGTTGTGGGGTACAGGAGCACCAGGCAAGGAAAACACTGTGGGTGGCCCTTGTTGCTTTGCTTGCCCAGTGAGAAGTGGGCTAGTGCCAGCTGAAATTGTTTCTGTGCCTCTCCTGCAGCTCTGTGGGAATTGAACCCCAAATCCTGACCTTCACCATCAGCGGGAAGGGGCACGAGCCGCGGTTGACAGTCGTGTGCTCAAGTGCTCGCAGCGAGAGGGGAAACGCCGTGCTGCGCTTCAAGAGGCTCCAGCTGTGGGATTCAGAGGTGCTCCCTCTGGTCACCCGTAACGATGGCATCATACCTGTCAAGGTGAGGAGGACCTGCTCGAGGAATGGTCTGGTTTGGGAACAAGTGCTTGTGGCACAGGGGAAGGGTCCCAAAGAACATGGCAAACCTGGAAAGAGGTGTCAGAAATTCTTTTTGAACAAGTGACTGACGTCTGTTCTCCAAGAAGGGAATTCTTGGAAATTTTCTGCCCAGTCTTTCTTCTTTAAGTTGAACACAAGAAAGGTGGTGGAGTATTTTCCCCTGTCTCTCAGGTCACCTTTTGTTCTCATGGGCATGTGTGATTTCCCAGTTCCATTAGATTGTATTTGATCCCAGTTTATTACATTTTAAGTAGACTTAGAGGTGGTTTAAATACATTCTGCTCATTACTTTCTGCCCTGTTTGGTTCTGTGTCACTTCTATCCAGATGCCTCTGGATGCCCTTTTTTCCCTGGCTGGTTTGACTTAACTTTTGTGCTAAGTGCTGTTTGTAGTGGGAGAGGTGCTGGCCTCCCGTGTGGGACCAGCAGCACTGCAGTGTCAGTCCCTGTGCCATCCTGGACTCACAGTATCCTTGTGCTCTGGCTTCTCTTTTCTCAGTTTATGTTACTCCTGGAGGATGAGCATGGAATGTTCTTCTTGAAAGGCAGGACCTCCCCAGTCAAGGTATTCCACACTGGAGATGTGAAAAAGGAACTCATTGGAAAAGGTAAATCCATTAACCATGAAGTGCAATTGTGCACAGAGGGAAAACGTGTGCCCTGCTCTTGGTTCTCTGAGCAGCAGCCAGATGTTAGGCACAGTTTCTTTCCTTGGGCTCTCTGTCCCCCAAGCTTTTCTTGGGGGCTTTTTGCAGGGTCTCCTCCTAGCAAGCTGTAGCAAGTTCTGTTCTTCTAGACGTGGTGGGTTGAGTTGTGGGGGACTGCCACAACCTCAGGGGACCCTCTGAGGTATTTGCTGCACGTGGGAAGGTACCAGCCTGAACAGACACAGCCCTTGAGCACACAGCCAGCCAGCAGAAGCCCAAAGCACTCTTTGGCTCAGCTTTCCATATAGCTGGAGCTGGCTGGAAGCAGATGGAATGAGGGCTGGGCATCAGCCTGAGGTTAAGCTGTGTCTGGAGGTGGCCGTCTTGTGAACAGAGGAAGAGGGTCTGGAACCACTCTGGAACCACAGGGGGTAGAACCTGTGCTTAGAAGGCAGCTGGTTTCAACCTCTTATTCCTCATGTATGCTATGGAAATATTTCCTCTGTACAGCTGTACCACCTAACTCTGATTTCCATTGCTGTGCAGCGAGCAAGCTCCCAAAGAAGCCTTTCTTCCTTCTGAGTCCCGGGAAATCAACTGAGTTTGATGTAATTTTCAAACCCACCCTGGCTCAACATCTGGAAGGGAAGACTCATGTGTTAGTGAAGGACAGCTACTCTAATGAGACCCTAATAGAGCTGGTGGGTGAAGGCCACAAGGAGGAATTCACCCTGCTTGGACTAGAGGATGACACACAGGAAAGGAATGTTAAGAGCAGTCTGAAGAAAGACATCACTGATGGTAAGAGAGGAGAGACTGCCAAGGTGGAGCAAGGAAGAGGAAAATATCTGATCATGTGTGTCCTCCCTCTAGCCAGGCCTGGGCTGTCACCCACGGGACTTGGTGGCCTGTGGGTGTGGTAGCCATGCATGCAGAGCAGTGTGTGCTGTGCTGCACGTCACTGGCTTAGGGATGTGTCCCTGGAAGTGGTGAAACTGCTTGGGGAGCTCCCTCTCAGAGGGGGAAAGGCTTGGAGCAAGGAAGCATTGAACATGCAGGTGTCTGTGCACGTCAGGGGGCAGGTGGAGCTCCCTGCATGCTGAGATCCCTTGCTCTCCTCCTTAACAGCTGTCAGAGTGAATCACATCGAGTTTGGGGACTGTCCTGTTGGGAAGCGCTGCTACAGGACCTTCGCCGTCACCAACCGCAGCCTTAAGCAGTTCCTGCGCTTTGAGTGGGAGGCAGATGCCCCATTCCTGTTCTCCCCCAAGGTGAGCGTGGACTGCTCTGCCTTTCCCCATTGCTCAGGCCCTGCCCTGGTGTTCCCAGGAGCTGGCAGGGAGTGCTCACATACCACTGATAGCCCATTCCAGTGCCACGTGGGAGATGCAGTCCCTGGCTTGGCTGGGCCAAGGCTGCCAGCCTTGCAGAAAAGGTTTCATGTTACGGGAGGTGGCACCTTCTGTTCATACTTTTGTCTATCAAACTTCACTAAATCCACTCTGAGGTGCAGATTCCTGGCACAGCTGCTCACCACGTCCGTCAGTCCCTTTTGCTGTCAGTCCTGCCCTTGGCAGTACTTCCAGTTTGGTCTTGACTCCCTGATTCTCCCTAGGTGGGACACCTCCATCCTGGCTGTGCCAAGGACATCACAGTGATCTTGAAAGCAGATGTCCCAGCCACCTTCAGGAGGCCCCTTGTGAAATGTAAGATGACCAAGGTCAACTTTGAGCTGCCACAAAAGAAGGTTCCTGACTGGGATGACCAAATGTGCATTGTCACATGGAAGGATACCACCAGGAAAGACCCGACAGCCGCCACGCGACCTAAAATAAAGCAGGTAAGAAGCAAAATGGCAAGAAAAGCCAACCCGGGTTTTACAAAAAGAACCACTAGAACACCATCACTGCTGGCTGAGCAGCTCCTGCTTCCTCTGGACATTGGACAGCCATGAGGTTCACCAGCAGCGCATTTGAACGGAGAGGTGGAGGCACAGTGACCGGATACACACACAGGAGAGGAGGAAGCCTTTTGATAAGAGACCTTCAGCCACACCCAAAGCCTCAGTCTGGGCCACAAACACAAGTGTTGCAGCCCATGTAGAATGGAAGGCAATGTTTTACGATTTTATCCCATTTTACGGTGTTAGAAATCTCTTCAGCTGATTGGTGCCCTTTTACCAACAAGGAATTTAGTCTGCTGCACTCTGTCTCTTCTTTTGAAGTGGAGAGAAATACACTTCTCCTGCATGTGCTGGTGAACTCCAAGTTTTGTCTGCATGAGAATTTGGTTGTGGTCTCTGTATCTGGTGTGGGATATCTCATCATGGAGTAGCCCAGGCACTGCATGACTCTACGAAGGAGTCTGGAGAAGGATCATCTCCAAAGAGTCTTACTTTCATTGTCATTATTGCCAAACACACTCATCTTGGGAGGAGGTTCTTTCCGAGTTTCTGGACCATTTTAAGGCCTCTAAACCATCCTCTTTTCTATCAGAATATCTGCAGTGGGAGATTTTCCTAGTGAGATCTTTCACATCCCAAAATGCCCATCCCCAGCTCCAAGCAGTTGCTCCAGACAGGAGACCTGGAGAGCACTTTCTTCTAAGACAAGAAGAAAAAGGTGCTTTCTAGAACTCTTCACTCTTGGGGTTCTCCATCCACAGAGCTCCAGCAGGGGAATTTAACCCTAGTTTGGAGACCTGCTGGATTTATAGGAACGAGGAAAAAAGCCAGGCCCTCTGCAAGATTGAAGTACAGGGACTGGAATGCAGCTGTAGTCTCTCTGGGTGTATTAACAGCTGTGGTAGTGACCGCTTGGATCAGTGGGCAGAAACAAGTACTGTAGCAAAGCAGTCCCAGTTTTGTCATCTTTCCAGGGCAGTAAAAGTGAATGGTCCTTTCTAGTGATCTTGGAGGCCAGAAGATTCCCTTCTCAGCCTGACTTTCTGGGCTCTGCTCAGTGATTCTTCCCTCCTCTGTTTGCAGGTGGTCGAGACAGCCCCGGAACCGGCTCACACTGTGGTGGAGGAGAGCAGCCAGGAGTTGGAGGTGTACCTCAGTGCTGTGGTTGCCTACACCCAGTTCAAGCTGAGCACGACCATGATTCAGTTCAAGAGTACCTTGCCCTTCCAGACAGGGACAGCCACGTGAGTGCTGGAGGCTCTGTGAGCAGGAGCTGCCTTTGCCCAAGGCTGACCCAGAACTGCTTCCCAGAACTCTACCCCACCCAAACCAGCAGAGGCCCTTTTACGTGCACGCAAAGCCAAGCAGGAGGTGGTGCTCAGGAGAGGCTCAATACTGCCATACCTTTCTGCTGAGAGCAGCCATGGGTTTGCTTTCACTGTATGTCACCTGTCCTCATCTGCTCCAGAATAAGTTTGCAGTCAAACCAAGACCTAAAGTCCAGAATAAACCCCTTAGCTTCAATGTCCTGGGCACCATGTTGGCCCTTTTCTCTTAAACTTCCAGACTTTGAAATCTTTTCTTGGGCCACCCAGGACAGCAGTCTGAGCATGGCTGGGTTGCCTGGGGAAGATGCTCCTCAGGAGAAAGTGGTATCAGGAGTCCATCAGACAATATTACTGTACTATTTGCTTTATACTTCTTGGACATTTTTTTATTCCTCCTTCTTGCTTTTTAGTTTCACACTGCAAAACACAGGCGAGGTAGCTCTGGAATACTCCTGGGAGAAACCTGCATGGAGTGAACCAGTGAAGAAGCTGAAGAAGCCATACTCAACCACTCTGATGCGTAAGAGCATTTCACTTGGTAGCTGAGGGCCCGGGGAGAAGACCCTGCCACTTCAGTTCAAAACATGAATTGCTTTTTCATCCTTGTCCACGCATCCACTTTCATCAGCACCTTCCCAGCTGCAGCTGGAGAGTTTTCTCCTTGTCCCCCTCTGCCTTTCAGCCCCTTCTGTTCTTGCTGAGCCACTTCTGCTCTGCAAAGCAGCTGAGCCAGGCTCTGGGGAGAGCCACGTGCCGGGTCAGGACTAGGAAGGGGGACACCAGGTCATCTCTTTGAGAAGTCTGAGACCGGGAAAAACAGTGGTGTAACGAGTGAGCTGCCCTGCAGCCACTGTCTGTGTGCAGTTCCCCACTCCAGGGCAAACGCAAAGTCACTGTCTGAAACCAGCTTTCCTGCTTTGGCGCAGGAGTGTGTGCTCAGGCAGAGACCCTGCTCCCGACACTCTGTCTCCTGCTAGAATAAAGTACTTGACCAGAGATTCTCCAAGTGCATCCCAGCTCTCTTCCACCTACCTGCAGCAGGAGGCAGAGTTGCTGGGAACACAGGATTTTGTCTTTGCAAGGTATCCTCTTCCTCCCTGCAGGTCGGTTCCTCTCCTATGATACTGTAAAGCATCGCAGAAAGCTGCTGCGTCTTTTCTGGTCGGAGCAGGACCATCCTTCGGAGACACATCCTAAAGTGCGGCAGCTGCGGCGGCCTGCTGAGCAGCAGCAGGATTCTGAGCAGCAGCAGGAGCCAGATTCCAAGTGGCAGCAGGATTCTGAGCAGGAGCTGGATTCCGAGCAGGATTCCGAGCAGGATTCCGATCAGGAGCTGGATTCTGAGCAGGAGCTGGATTCCATGCAGGAGCTGGATTCCGTGCAGGAGCTGGATTCCGTGCAGGAGCTGGATTTTGAGAAGCAGCAGTATTCTGAGCAGGAGGACCGTGTCAGCACCTCCCTAGAAGTTTTCCCAGATGTTGTCCATGACCTGTTCTCAATCAACCCCTACTGTGGCATCATTGCTCCTGGCCAGAAGGAGACCTTTGACGTGCAGTTCTTCCCAGAGTGCCTGGGGAAGTTTAAGACCACCCTGCTGTGCAGGTGGGAAATATCTCAACGCTTGCCAACTCATGCTACTGATGGGTATCACTGAATCACAGGGTGGGACCACGCTAGGTCATCTGGTGCCACTTCCCTGCTGAAGCGGGGTGATCCCAGACTACGTGGCACAGGGTTGTGTCCAGAGGACTCTGGAATAATTCCAGTGAGGGACACTCCACACCCTCCCTGCGCAACTTATCACCGGCACAGGAAAGAAGTTCTTCCTCAGATTCAGGTGGAATTGTCTTGTTCAGGTTCTGCCTGTTGCCTCTTGTCCTGTTGCTGGGCATCACCAAGCCCAGCCTGGTTCATCCCCCATACCCTCCCTTCAGTCCCTCTGACTGGGATGGGGAGCCCCAGGGAGGCAGCAGAAACACCCACAGGAGCACAGAAAGATCCTCATCTTTCATCATCATCTTTCACCCCTTGGCAGGGAGGCACTGGGAAAAGACACTGTATGAAACAGTAAGCTTGTGGAGGGTTGCAAAATCTGCAACAAGAGATCCAGGGACCAGCCAGTCCCCAGCTCTGCTTCCTTTTGGGACAAGCAAGGCCTGCTTCTCCACATGGAACCCCATGTGCTGTAGTTGGTCCCCGGGCATTTAACTGGTCATGTTCCTGCCCTTGCATCTCTGCAGCCTCCATGCAGCTAGTGCAGCTGTTAAATCTGCTGCTCGCTGCTTGCACAGAGAGAGGATGCAACACTGTGTGCCCTGCAAGGAGACAGAAAAGCGGCGGGCTGGGAATGTTCCTCTGGCTAATACCAGTCCCTCTCTTCCTAGGATTCCTAACCTGCAGCCAGGTGAGAAGATGGGGCAGGTGACTTTGGAAGGCAGAGCCCAGGAGAAGGACAGTCTGGATAAACCATTAGAAGAGACAGAGTAAGGCCAGGGACCCAAGAAGGAGGTGCTCTAAAGACCAACACTTGAGTGACAACATTTGTGTCAGCTGGAGCGTGCGGCAGGAGCTGGTGACATCCTACCTTCTGCTGCTGGTGGTCTCCCACCCTTCACCAGAGACCTCTGCAGCTACCCTCCCACGTTCCAGTGAGCACCTCCCTCTTACCTAAGTTGATTAACTAATTGTTGATTAGATTGATAAGTAATTGATAATTGTCCCTTAACTGTTAATAAACAATTGCTAATAAATTGTTAATTGTCAGCTTGTCTTGGTTTGAAAGACAGGTGTCTGCCAGACCTCTCTGGAATGGAGAATGAGATCCCCCTTCCCTACCAATTATTATAACTTTGAAATCAAGGGGCTTTCAGGCAAAGATGTGGGAAAAGGAGTGTCAGTTCTTTACCAGTATGTACAAGGCAAACAACCAACACCACCGGCAGCAAGGACAAACAGAACCAGAGACCCAAGCCCAGCCTTCCCTCGGCTGCAGGCACTTTCCCTTTGGTGTACTTCCAGTCACAGCCGGGCAGGGAAGGGAGGCAAATAATGAATAAAGCAATTGCTAGAGAAACTTTAATTATTATTGAGGGGCTCAGAAAGGGACACAGCCCTCGAGGTGTGGCTTCACCAATGCCCAGCACAGAAGGACAATCGCTGCCCTGATCCTGATGGCTACACTACTGCTGATACAGGCCCAGTGCTATTGGCCTTTTTGTCCACCTGGGCACACCTGGGCTCAGGTTCAGCTGTTGTCAGTCAGCTTCCCAGCCACTCTTTCCACAGCTGGGCAATGCAGAGGGTGAGTGTGGCCAAAGTGTACGAGCCAGCACTTGCCAGTGGCGTCAGCCCATGGATCCAGCCAGTCCAGGGCCCTCTGCAGCCTTCCTGCCCTCCAGCAGGTTCGCCTCTGACCCAGCTTCTCATCCAAAGAGGGACATTGAGGTGCTGGAGCAAGTCCAGAGAAGAGAAAGGAAGTTGATTAAGGGTCTAGAGAACAAGTCTGATGAGAAATGGCTGAGGGAACAGAGAGCTGGGGAGGGTTCAGTCTTGAGCAAAGGAGGCCCAGGGGGAACTGTCGCTATTGGAGATGAAATGAGTACACAGAAGCTTGGTAAGTTCAAAAGAGAAAAAGAGCTAATTTAATTTCTGACTTTGCAATATATAGAATTCTAAAAGTGACAGCGGATTGGAGGATGAAATTACCACCTCTCTAACCACACTGGTCAAACCAACAGTCCACCAATTCTCTCCTCCCGCAAAGAAGAATGCAAAACAATCATTATTTACGTGAACAGTGTGTGAGAACTCCAGTAGAAATATGTAAGCATCAGAAGGCATAGAAAACTTTTAAAGGAGCTTTAAAGCTTTCAAAAGAACTATAAAGGAAAACTTCACACTTTTAAAAATCAGGGCAACAGAGAATGTTGTCACTCTCTACACCAGCCTGACAGGTTGTACTTAGATGGGGACCGGGCTCTCCTCACAGTGACAGGACAAGAGGACACGGTCTTAAGCTGCGCTAGGGAGGTTAAGTTGCACATCAGGAGGAATTTCTTCACAGAAAGGATTGTTAAACATTGAAAGGCCCTGTCCTGGGAGGTGGTGGAGCCACCTTCTCTGAGGGTGTTCAAGGACCAGCTGGATGTGACGCTCAGTGCTCTGGTCTGCTTGACAAGGTGGTGTTTGGTCCAAAGCTTGATGAAATTCTCTCAGAGATCTCTTACAACCTAATTGATTCTGTAATTCTCTGCAATTAACACCTGGTAAAGACAGGGAATCCTTTCAAATTAAGTATGATAAACTGTAATGTTTTGTAAAAGGATTTCACAGGAGCTCACATATTACCCTGACCAATCAATAAGATAGACATAAATCCCTAAAATGGTTAACAGTTCTCTGGTCTTTTTATCCACAAAGCATACAGTATTCTACAGTTTTAGAGCTATAATGAATCTCTGAAATCATATTAAGCTGGAATCAAATAATAACTTAATTGCTAATAGCAAGAATCCCGTTAAATTATTTGAGCAGGAAGAGCAACTCCACTTGCCTTTGAAAATTTGTAATCAAGTTAATGGTATAAGTTCTTCAGCAGCAATTGTTTGGGTCATCTCTGGGTAAAACATATAGGCAATTGAACCACCATTTTCTTGAATGGGCCCTAAATTGCACTGTGTTTTCTCAATCCTTGTGCATGTTTTCCTTAATTTTCTAGCTTGTGTGGGCAAGGCCAAAATACCCAAGATACAAATTCATTAAGATGTCAGGACGTTCTGGATTGTTCACACATAATCTGTAACCAAAGCCTCATGTCACTGTTTGACACTGGCACAGTGCCAGCGCCCCCATGAAAATGCAACCTCTCAATTGAATGCTGTGAAATGCGATCAAGAACAGAGCAGAGCAGGCCCAAGCTTAATAACAAAGGAAAAAAAAAAAAACTTTATTAAGCTACTACTACTATACTACTATAAAAGAAAAAATAAAGAAAAACACAACATTCAAAATGAAAACCTTTCAAAACATTCCTCCTCCCACCACCAAACCACAACAAACACAAACCACAGTGAGACACGACTTGGACCCTTAATCAAGAATTCACCCTTCAATATAATCAATACTAAGTCCATCTGGGGAGAGAGGATTCTCCCTTGCACCACAGACCCCCAGGAAACACAGCTGCCACTTCTTGTGTTTTCATGTCACACATGGCACTGCCTGGAGCGAATCTGCCAGCGTGACACTCTCCTCTCCATGTCACAGTGCTCTCACCACCGTGCATGGACAGACCGCTCATAGGGCTCCTTTAAGGAGGCTTTGCCAAGGACCAACAGGAACAACAGTCCAGTGTCTCATTTTGCAACTACAGTCCCCCCCATTTTCTTCCTCCCCTGGGGCCGAGGGTGAAAACAGAGATCTCCATCTTCCTGAAGACAGAGGGCACCATCACACCCTCCTCAACTTTCTCTGTTCATTCCTGAACTGGTAGTTGATGAAGCAGGTCTCTTGGCTCACCACGCATTCTCCTAAAATACAGTCTCTCTCTTGGAGGAGAAAATTGGTTCAGTCTATGGCTAACAAGAAAAAGTCCAGCCAAAAGCCACTCCACCATATTCCCCCCCAGTCTTCTTTCCCTAACATCCCAGGTCCCAGGCTGTCTCTCTTCCTCTCTTTCAAACCAAGGAGGAATAATGTTTTCACAAAACTTTCATTTCTCAAGGAAGGGTTAAAAGTCCCGACTCCCTGGATGGCTCTTGGCCCAGGCTCCAGCTCCCACACTGAGCACACTTCCCCCCCCTTCCTTCTCTGCCAGAGTACTGTCGGCACTGTCACTGTCCCTTTCTTTCTTGAGAGAGAGATTCTGGGGGAAAACGCGAACATCCCAGATTTCCTCCACCCTTCATCTGCAGTGGGACAGCCCAGTTCCAGTCCCTCCATCCTTCGGCCTTACCTCAGCCAGGCCACATGGCTTCCCCTCCCCCACCCAGCCACGGGCTGGGCAGGTGAGAGTCTGCACTGCACCCTGACGGGAACCAAAGAGAGAGAAAGTTCTCCTGGGAATTCTGCTTTTAACCCCTCTGTGTTCTCAGAGGCGTGTCCACCCTCAATTGGTCACCCCAAGTGTCAATATCCAACCCTGACCCCTGGCTGGATTGACCTCTTCCTTCCGAGAAAATTATTTTCCGCGTCAAACCCGACAGGGCCTCAGCACAAAGCCCCAGAGGGTCATTAAAGTCCTTGTGCTGTGTCTGTGCTGCTGAGCTGGGCCAGGCTCCTGGCACAGAAGCAGCTCCTGACAACCAAGAAAAGCTTCAAAAGCACATTTCTCTTGATGAGCAGCTCTTCTCCCAGCCCAGCAGGGCAGGGGCACTGTCTACAACCAGCCCGGGCACAGCGCAGAGGCACAGAGAGCTTCAATCAGTCAGGGCTGGGAAGGTGCTGAGAAATGCCTGGGGCAGAATCACTGCCAGCCCTTGGCACAGGAACCTCTGGCTGCAGGACAATGCAGCTGCAGCTCCTGGAGTGATCTCCTGCAGCTGGAACATCCCGATGCCTACAGACTCTGTGAGTACAACCCTGAGTATTTCTGGTGCAGGAGAGGTGAAATGCTCATGAATCTCTCACCTTTCTGAGGGCTTCTTATCAGTCATAGAATATTTCCAAGACAAGGATTTTGATAAAAAGAAGGAAATCCCCTGAGACTTTGTATTCAGTTTCCTGCAATTGGAGAATGTCAGGGAGGGGGGATAAATATTAAAGGTGTTATTAATTTTGACAAGTGCCTGAGACATCTGAACTGTCACTTTTAGTGATCAATAGGTTCACAGGAGATCCCTATTGTGCTTTCAGCCACTCTGCCCATGGACAGCACCAGCATCACTTTTGCTGGAGCCATTTGGCTCAGACTGAGCTGTCTTTTCTCCAAGCTGCAACCAGAACCTGCCCTCAGCCAGTGCCCAGCAAACAGGCAGGGTTCTGAAGGACCAAGGAGAGATCACAGAGATTTGGGGTCTGTGAGAGCTGGCAGGGAGAGATCAGGCACAGGGAAACACCTGCAGGAGGAAAATTTCCAGGAAGCAGAGAGAAGACCAGGCAATGAGAGAAGACAAACCCAGAAATACCGTGGCAGGCAGAGTTCAGAGATCTCCACAGGATTCCCTCCAGTGCAGCCCCTCCCTCTGCACAAGCCCCCTTGCTCCTGTGCCCCAGCCAAGCCTCTGCCCTCAGGGCCATGGCTCCAAGGTGTGCAGCCCCTCCTGTGCAGGCAGAGCTGCAGCAGAGCCGTGGGGCAGCTCTGCAGCCCCGGGCCCAGTTCCCTCTGCAGAGCACAGGGCTGGGAGCAGCTGCCCGGCACGGGGGGCTCTGGCAGGGGGCACAGCTGGCTCAGGGTGACACAGCTGTCCCCAGTGCCCGGCTCTGGGCAATGCTGGCAGTGCAGCCAGGGAAGGAGCTGCATCTCCCTTCATCCAATGCCATCAGAAGGACACTTGGGAGTCTCCCTGAGATTTCAGTCCAAGCTGGGAGCTTCAATCCAGGATGCAAACCTGTCCTAGAGCATCTCTGTGTTATAGGATTGATGAAGAAAGGCAGAGGTGTTCTGACATTGAAAGTGCTGTTGGGTTGGTGAAATGAGCAAAGGGAGTCCTTGGATTCAAATGTGGACCTGGACTGTGGTGGATCCATCTGCTCTCAGCAGTACCTGGAGGTTTCAAAGTTGATCACCTTCTACCTGAGAAAGATTTAAGCCCAGAGAAACTCGGAACAGGTCAGAATGCCAGGCCATCTCCCCTCACTCTTCATTCATCACTTTGCCTCACAGAACTTGCTCTGTTCTCCCTGAGTGCAGCAGAAATGCCAAAGGTTTCTGATATCCAGGAATACATGAGAGACATGGGGGCAGCTTAAAAAGAAAACCCCAGAACTCTTGAACACAAAAAGGTGTCTCTGTGTGTTATGGAGAAGGGTGTATGGGAAATGGCTTTAATTTTGATTAAATGTAACTCCTCTAACTCTTCCCTGTCCTTTTCTCCATGAACAGGCCCCATGTGCAGGCACAGCAAATGTCCAACGGCAGCTCCATCAGCCACTTCCTCCTGCTGGCATTGGCAGACACGTGGCAGCTGCAGCACCTGCACTTCTGCCTCTTCCTGGGCATCTCCCTGGCTGCCCTCCTGGGCAACGGCCTCATCATCAGCACCATAGCCTGCGGCCACCACCTGCACACACCCATGTTCTTCTTCCTGCTCAACCTGGCCCTCAGCGACCTGGGCTCCATCTACACCGCTGTTCCCAAAGGCATGCACAATTCCCTCTGGGACACCAGGCACATCTCCTACATAGGATGTGCTGCTCTGGTATTTCTGTTTATCTTCTTCATGGGAGCAGAGTATTCCCTCCTGACCATCATGTGCGATGACCACTACATGTCCCTGTGCAAAGCCCTGCACTACGGGACCCTCCTTGCCAGCAGAGCTTGTGCCCACATGGCAGCAGCTGCCTGGGCCAGTGGCTTTCTCTATTCCCTGCTGCACCTGGCCAAAACATTTTCCCTGCCCCTGTGCCTGGGACGGTTCTTCTGTCAAATCCCCCAGATCCTCAAGCTCTCTTGATCCAAATCCTACCTCAGAGAACTTGGGCTCATTGCAGTTAGTGCCTGTTTAGGACTCAGATGTTTTGTGTTCATTGTTTTCTCCAATGTGCAGATCTTCAGGGCTGTGCTGAGGATCCCCTCTGAGCAGGGACGGCACAAAGTCTTTTCCACCTGCCTCCCCTCACCTTGGTGTGCAGTCCCTCTTTGTCAGCACTGCTCACCTGAAGCCCCCCTCCATCTCCTCCCCATCCCTGGATCTGGCCCTGTCAGTTCTGTACTCGGTGGTTCCTCCAGCCCTGAACCCCCTCATCCACAGCCTGAGGAACCAGGAGCTCAAGGCTGCAGTGAAACATGCAGTGAAACATTAAACTGCTGGCCAATTTTTGCTAATCACTTTTAACAAAAGTCATCTTTGACACTTCTTGTTGGTTTCATTTTGGAAGTTCTTTTTCTTTGTAAAGTGCATTTAATATTATCCTCAAAAAAATTTCATTGCTTGTGCCATTTCTCACTTTGTTTCTCTCCACCTTCCCTGCGACTATAGACTGTGTCAATGAGGGGCTGCCTCTCGGTGACTTTAAAGGAACTAAAGGATTTCCCAGCAAAGTTTTCTCCAGAGATACCCCTTTTGTGACCTTCTCTGGAGCTGCAGCAGCAATGTCTGTGTGCAGAGCTGGGGCAGATCAGTGCTGGCACAGCAGCTGTGCCCAGGAGCAGCAGCACTTGGTGTTGCCGGTGCTGCTCCTGTGCCACAGCCCTGCTGCCCTGGTGGCCCTGGGGTTTCTGTAGGGCCTGAGTGCTCTGGGGGCCGGGCACAGTCCTGGGGGTGGCAGTGCCGGGGCTGCAGCAGGGACAGGCCATGGGCATTGCTGGGGCAGAGCTGATGCCTCAGGGCATGGCCTGGGGACTCTAGGATCATTGCATTGCCCAGGCTCTCACAAGAACACGGCCAGGCCAATGCTCTGCACAGAAACCCCCATAAGCAGCCCAAAGGTGGTCGTGGGCAGGCTGGGGACAAACAGAATGGCTGGTGCTCTGCAAGGGCCCCAGGGGAGATGGGAAGGAGCTGCAGAGCAAGACCTGATCCATCCCCACAGTGTCCTGGACAGTCCAGTGCAGTATCCCAGAGCGTCCTCATGGACCTGACAACAACATCCCCCCTCTGCAGCCCTGGCCTCTCCCCCAGCTCACAGAGGTGCTGCATCCTTGCACACACAGACACGGCAGGACTGGCTCAGCAGCCCCTGTTTGCATTGCACACAGCAGGTGGGAGCACCCCATGGTGTTGGTGTGGGGACATGAACCTGAGGGAGCACAAATGCCATCAGCCCCTGGGGCCAGGATGGGCTGGGGCATGGCAGGGAAACCACTCAGCTTTGTCCTGGCCTCTGCAGTCAGCCTGAAAGTTTGTTCCCATCAGCTGAGAGTTTCCTGTCCCACTGCAGATGCTGTTGCTCAGAGCCAGGGTTACGTTGCAGCCACCCTCAAACTGCCATGAGCATTTCCTTGGCTTCACCTTTGCTTTCTTTATTCCTCCTGCAACACATTGCTTGCTGTTGCCTGCCCCTTTTCCCTTCCCCGCAAGCTGCCCATTCCTGTTTTCTCTTTCTTCTCTGGCCCCCACTCCCCAAATTGGCACCATGGGAACATCCCTTGGGGAGCAGGATCATCCTACAAGTGCTTCAGGAATTGTCTGCAGGCTCCTGCAGTTCCTCCTGCTGATCCCTTGCCAGAGGCACCCCAGGCCAGGGGGGCACATCTGGGCTGCTGTGTCTGGCTGTGGGCCTCCCAGTTCTGGGCAATGAGCTGGAGAGGCTCTGCCGGACTGACAGGATGGGCTTTGGGCCTGTGAGGAGAAGCTGAAGGACCTGGGCTGCTGCATCTTCTGAAGAGGAGGCCCAGGGCTCATCCTGCAGCTGCTTCAAGGGTGGTTTCAGAGAATCACACAATCAGCAAGGTTGAAAAAGACCTTGGATGTCATCAAGTCCAACCTGTGCCCTGAAACTGCCTTGTCTCCCCTGAACCTCCTCTTCTCCTGGATGAACAACCCCAGCTCCCTAAGCTGCTCCTCACAGGAATTGTGCTCCAGACCCCTCACCAGCCTTGTTGCCCTTCTCAGGACATTCTCCAGCCCTTCCATCTCCTTTCTAAATTGGTGGCCCAGAACTGGATAGAGTACTCGAGGTGCTGCCCAACCAGTGGTGAACACACACGGGAAGAATCACTGTCCTGCTCCTCCTGGCAACACCATTCCTGATCCAGCCCAGGAGCCAGTGGCCTTCTTGGCTATCACCAGCCGGGGGCTATGTACAAGTCACGAACGGGATGGGAATGCTGTGGTATGCGTCTCAAGCTGTTTATTTTTTAGCATCAGTCTCATTACATGGTTATGACAATGGGAAGATGCCAGCAGCTCACATCCAGGCAACAGACCAAGAACTTAATGTTACAACTTACTTTATAAACTTTTTGACCAGTCACACAAAGCAAAAGCATATTGACAGTAGTTCTATCCAATCACTATAAGCACACGTACCTTTAGTTAAAACAATGCTTGCTTATTTAGAATACAATACTTGCTTGTAAGCCTCAAGATACAATGCACAGAGCTCCATTATTAAGCTTAGACCTTCCTAATATCTCACCAGATATACTTTTCTGCAACTCAGGAAGTTATTCTACCCAAGCGTTAATACATAGATTATTGTTCTATTTGTCCTTTCTTTCTCCTTCTTGTATAATTTTTCTGCTGACAAATCTTATAGCTACTGCTTAGCTCTAATCAGCATCCTGCTGTCTCTGAGGCCTGCCTTTTGCAATGTGCCCAAAACCCTCTGATTTTAAGGAATCCCACAATTCTCCCTCTAGGTTCAACTAAAAGAAACTGTCATAATCTTGTCACTTATTAACTACCTTGCATTTCATAGCTTTCCTACAATATATCTGCTCATTACTTGCTTAAAGCATCATTTTTGCTTGCATTAAGCATAGCTATATTGCAACACAGCAAATTGAATGCTGTGAAGGTCCAATCAATTCAAAGCACATAAGTCATGTTTGATAGCAATTATAAGTCATTGTTCAAAGAAGTCTTGCCAGTTCCAAGGTCTTAGTTCAAAACCTTCCTCCATCTCTATACCTTCATCCACTAACTCTGTAAGAGTTCGAGAACTCTCTGTGAACCCATTTCCCACCTCTCTCTCTTGCATGATACAAACTTCTTTGATAGCTTTGTCCATCATGTGTCGTACACACCGAAGTATGCAAGGCATTACTATGAGTATCGTAACTAAAATTCCTAACACATATAAACCTATCTTACAAAGATTCCTTAGCCAAGGTGCAAAACTCCATTCTTGGAACATGTTATCTAACCATGATACACCATCTTCTTTAATTTGAGCTGTCAAATCCTTTAGCTTTTGTATGCTTTTGTGTATGGATTCAGAATGATCTGACAGATTCATACAACACAAGCCTGCAAATTCCTCACAACTGTGTCCATATGCCAGTAAAAGAAAATCAATTGCTGCTCTATTTTGAAGAGTGGCATGTCTAACACTGTTAACATCCGTCAGCATATCACTGATGACAGTGGATGTGGCATTAGTTTGTTTACTCAGCCAACATCCAACCCGATCTAATTGTTTCAATGCCACTGCTGAAGCCAGCTGGGGTAAAAACAAGCCTGCTGAAACCCTTTTCCCAGCATTCCAAGGCCTGAAATCACTCTTACACTTCTCATCATAGTAACGAGCAGATCTTGTCCCCCTATTCTTCTTCTTAATGACCGCTTTAGCCGTAGGTGCCATCACAGTGAGCATGCCAATGCTACATAGGCCACCTTCAAGGCGTGAGGGAATGCCCTGCCAAGCCCTATCTCCACAAATGAACCAATATCTTTTTGGCAATTGTCATGGATATTGGTCCTCCTTGGAAAACACATCCCAGTTGTCTGAATAATTGCACTAAAAAATCAAATTCCTGTATGCAGAGTAATGGGGAGTAACATTGTGCTTTGGAGGATCACCTTCTCGCCAACCATTAGCTGTGAACGTAATGCAAAAATCCATTGTTAAAGAACCAAGGATTTCTAATTCTTGGTGTTCAGCCACTGCCTTGGGAAGTTCTTTGACCCAAATACCCAAATTCAATACAGGATTGTCCCCACTGTCATTTTCGCTTCTATTGAATTGTTTTTTGACCAAGGGCAAATTCTTTACTGGCACACTGACTAGGCAGGTTGAGAAAGGCTTTTCTGGTTCCGAATTAGACAAGCATATGGTATCTGAGCCTGCTGCCTTGGCTAAGGTCACCCAAACATTTGTTTTTGGTTGTTCCACAGGCAGATCTGCACAGCAAAAAGCAATTAAACCCAACCAATACCAGCATATCATTCAATTTTGCTCCAACCTTTTTCATGAGCTTATTTTTGGCAAAAATTCCACCCATATATACCAATTCAGAAATGTTGCTTTTGACCTTAAAATAAAATTTCACCTTTGAAAATCCAGTAGAGAGGATCTATAATATAACAAAAAAAATCCCCGTTTTTGCCAGAAAGAACTCTACGAAACCAACAATTAACACATCTATAAAGAGCATAAAATCAGAAGATTGTAGGTTCCACCAATGAACAAGGAACGCCAGGCGTGACCCACGATCTCTCTGTTCGGCTCACGTCTGCGTACTTGCTTCTACGGTCTTGGATTCGTCAACACGTTCTTGGAAGTGATATGGTTTGACATTTTTCACAGGGACCCACTTAATTCCTGCACCTGTAGAGACAGAAGCATACCCTTTGCCCCAAGTGATTAATTGGAAAGGACCTTCAATTTGTCCTGTCTCAGGGTTTCTAATTAAAACAAGGGGATTTTCTTTCAATTTTGCGTGTGTGTTATTTGAAAAATGTCTAGAAATTGGTGGAGCAGGTTCTGTGACAGAGCTGTTCAAGAAATTAAAAACATATAAAGCTTTGTTCAACCTCATCTGTGGTGTAGCCTCCATTCCCCCCCTCTGTTGATCAAGTATGCGTTTTAATGTCTGATGTGCCCTCTCAACAATCGCTTGACCTGTGGGAGAATGAGGAATACCAAAGATGTGGCGAACACCCCAATCTTTTAAAAATGTGGCAAGTTTTGGAGATATATATGTGGGACCATTGTCAGTTTTTACTTCTTGGGGCACACCCAACAAAGTAAAAGCTTTCAAAAAATGGTGACAGGCATGATTACCTGTTTCACCTGTGTGAAGAGAAGCAAAAACTGCACCAGAGAAAGTGTCCACTGAAACATGAATATTTTTAAATTTACCAAAAGAAGGATATTTAGTGATATCTTTCTGCCATAACTGCAGGCTTTGTAAGCCTCGCAGGTTGACGGCTCCTGTAGAAACAGGAGGCTGCACAAGTTGACAGTCAGGACAAGCACTAATGATAGCATTAGCTTGACTGTTGGAAATTCGAAACATTCGCACAAGTGCTTGAGCGTTTTGGTGATAAAAGGCATGACTCAATTTCACTTGTTCAAAAATCTTTGGTAGTGTGTTTCTCTGTTAAAGGCCATTGATCAATCCATATAGGATGATCAGTTTTCCAGTTCAGCTTTAAGGTGGCAGGTTTTGAAGTGGTTCCCATCACAGGCCTACTACCAGTTTTGCTCCCCACTGGGATAGGACGTCTCTCCCCGAGACAGTAAGAGGCTTCTGAACAACAAAAGGACTCACTGTCACTGTTTTTCCTTCAGGACCTGTAATGTTAATCATGGATGCACTTTGCAAACACACAGTAGCACCTCCGCTCCCTGTGAGGGAACCTGCAGGAGCTACCAAATCCCAATCAATAGGCCAAAATATGTGAGAAATTACAGTGACATCTGCACCAGTATTCAGCATACCTGTAATGTAAATTGTTTTACCACGATGAGTCAGGCTACAAGTCAATTTTGGTTGGCTGTGGCCCACACATTGCACCCATAAGACCTCAGGACCTGAGGTACGAAATGGCACAGACATAATTGAATTCTCTGGAAAGTTGTTTTGCTTGGGTGTATTAATGGGAAAAAGAAATACAATAGGTGTTTTTGGTGGTATAACCATAGGAATATTAAGTGCAAGAGCTAAAATTACTAGCTCCTCATTACAATTTACTGAAACAACAGTTGCAATGACTGAAAGTCCTAAAATTTTGTTGCTGGCTTTGCCCAGAATCAAAAAATCTTGCCTTTGTTGAAAGAAATTGATAAACCCATTAAAAATGCTTTCATGACAAAAATTATTTAAAAGGCATATCAGTTTTGAGGGGGCCAATTCGAACCTTGAACTAGACACAGCACTTGAGGTGCTGCCAACCAGTGCTGAGCACAGGGGAAGAATCACTGCCCTGATCCTGCTGGCCACACCATTCCTGATCCATAGGAGTGCCAGAGGTTGGATGAGAGAAATGGTGGGGAGGGGTGGGGACAAAGTGTTATTGATTATCAGCCATGAAGGCTCTTGATTTTCATATCTGTCCACACTGCATGAGAAGGATGCTGGGGGTCAATATCAATTGGACATTGCTGATCTCATTCCATAAAGAGAAAAAGAAAACTTAACAGGAAAAAAACTATTCTCCCTGCATCATTTTCAATATACTATACATTCACTTTGAAAACACTTTTGAAATCTGTCTAATTTACCACAGAAGAGTTGAAAACATCAATTATTCCCAGGCCCTTTCCTTGTTCAGGCATTTTGAACACGTGTTTATGAGCTTTTCACACTGAATTCCTGAACTGAAGAGCTCAAGAAAGAAGAGGCATTCTGGAGAAGTAAAATTCATCAGCAGCCTCCAAGGGGCTGAGGATCCACTGTCATCAGAACAGCAATGAACAGAAATGGGCACAGCTTTGTGGCTGCCCCAGCTCTGGGATGGGCCCTGGGCCTGGAGCAGGAGCAGCTCTGCAGGGCCCCAAGGCCGGGGCTCTTGTGCTGGCCTGGGCAGATGGGATGGCAGGAGGGGCTGCAGAGCTCTCAGCACCTCAGCCAGAGGGGAGCAGGGCAGCCAGGGAGCTCCTTTGGCCTTGACCAAGCCCCTTCCCCCATGGCTGGGGCTGAGTCCTGGCTGAGCTGCAGCTGCTGCTGTGCCCTTGGCAGGGGCTGAGGCCGTGGGGCAGTGCCCAGAGCAGCCGGGCCTGAGCAGAGCTGTGGGGCCAGACCCGGCTGGGCTGTGCTGGGGAGAGGCCCTTGGTGCTGCCCAGAGCTCAGGGCAGCTGGCAGAGCTTGCAGGGAGCTGGGCTGGGCTGGGAGAGCCTGGCACAGAAACCATCAGTGTCCATCTCAGCCTGGCGGAGTGTGCAGGGGCAGGACTCAGCCCAGGCCTTGTGGGGCAGGGCCAGCACCTGGGCAAGGCATTGAAAACAGGCAAGAGCCCGAGAGAGAAGGCTGCTCTGTGCCCTTGGGGACATGGACAGAGCAGGGAGGGGTCCCAGGACATTTGTCACTGCTAGTATCTGTCCCCAGCTGTGCGCAGCCCTGGCTGCTGAGCGCAGGTTTGCCCTGGGCTGAGTTTGGCTGTGGCCCAGCTCCATCCTCCTGCGGGGCTCAGGGCCGGTTCCCGGCCATGGCCAGCCCTAGCCAGCCTCTCTGCTGGCCCAGAGGCCCAGAGGCCGGGGCAGGGCTGTCTGTGAAGCCCCACAGGTGCCACGGGCTCTGCAGGAGCTGGCAGAGGCTGCCCAGCAAGGAGGCCATGGGGCACCTCAGGGTACTGGGGCCTGACAAGTAGAACTGCCTGTTCATGGGCACACAACTGATGGAAAGGAGAGCAGGTTTAATATCTCTCCGTTTCATAACATATAAGCAAATCTTTATTATCTGGGTCACTGGAGCACTTTGAAGAAATGGTAATGTTTTCCCACCCTGAACAGGAATTTCCTGGCTCTACTGCTTACTTCTACTGATGGCAGGAGAAGAAATATTGATCTTCCCCTCTACCTCTGCCACCAACATTCAGTATAATATTTCATGGCACTCTTCCTTTGGGTGTTTCCAGGACTCCTGGTTAAATGGCCGTATCTAAGAACATCTCTTAATTTTGGGCAGCTGCATGTATGTCCTTCCCATTGCTCCAAGATTTCCTTCTGCAGCTGTTCTCTGGTCATTCCAATTCATCTCCCTTAAATGCCTTCATGCTTTGAGCCTTTGGGAGTTTCCCAATTTTTCAGAAGTTTAAATAACTTCTTACTCAGCATCTTAGTTGTAAGTTTTATCTATCACCTCTACTTATGCCTTTGTCTAAAATCCTTCCTGTATGGCAATACCTTGTAGATGGTGGACATGTCAGATGCTGCCGGGATGTCGCAAGGAGCAGAGGGAAGCCTTCTGGTTGATTCAATTTATCATAATCACATTTTTTGATGTTGGCCATGAAGAAAAATTTTTCTGCGCCCTCCCGCCGCTGCTGCTGTGTGAACTGGCCGAGGAGAGATCGAGCAGGGGCGGGAAAGGTCTGCAGGAGGTGCCGGGGAGTCTGATGGGGCAGGGCGGAGCGCCCACAACCATGGCTGGGTGGGCGGCCACGACAGACAAGGGCAGGGGCAAGGGCAGGGGCAGGGGCAGGGACAGGGACGGGGAGAGAGCAGAACAAAACCTGCTCTGTATGACTGCTTAACTTTGCTAACTTCTGGCAGCTTGAATATTTCCCTTAATCAGAGAGAGCTGATAGGAATGGACAAGAAAAACCAGACCCTTCCATATCAGTGGGCATGAACATTGCCATCCACAAATAAGTGTTTATGTTAAGACTACCCAGAGACAAGCAGCATTGCATAAGAAGCCAAATACCAAAAACATTTCCTTGGTACTGGAAGCAAAAATATCTTGAGAAGGAAAATGTAATAGCATCCTACTAATAGTAATTTGCATGTTAGTTAATTTACTTGTACTAAAAATGATGCCAGTCACATGCAGCCCTGCCTCCCTGGCAGGATGGAGCACTGGAGGGAGTGGGGGTGTGGTAATTAGCCAAGTTTTCCTTGGTATCCAGACTGATCCCATTGTTCCATGTTCTCCTTCTGCTTCTAGGATGGTGCATCGATTCAGACAACTTGATGCAAAGGTACTTCTGTCCCAGATTGCTCCGGGGAATGTGATTCTCTCTGGTAAAGCAGGGGGTGTGCCATGGCAAGGAAAATGAGCCTCCCAGAGTCATGTGCAGTCTTTGTCACTGTCACCAGGACCCCATTTTAATTGGGCTTTTTTACCGTGCTCTTTTGATTCCACAGATAGGAGTGTGTAGGGCGTGTAGTGATTAGGACAGAAGGGAATGGTTTTGAACTGAGAGCAGGATTAGATGGGATAATGGGAAGAAATTCTTGACTGTGAGTTTGGGCCCACCCTGGCACAGGGTACCCAGAGAAGCTGTGGCTGCCCCTGGATCCCTGGAAGTATCCAAAGCCAGGCTGGTGTGTCTTTGAAAGAAGAGCTAGTATTAATTGTTGATGGTTATATTCATATTGTCTGATGTGAGAACCCCGGGATTGATTCGGGGCTCTCGTGTGGTGGTAAAGTTTCTCCTCCAACCTTTACTTCCAAAGAAAAACTCCGCAGCCTCTTGTTGTTCAGTCTCAAGGCAGTTTATTGCTAGTTATCTAAAAGATTGTCTTCGCCCGCTGTGGCTGCCTTGTTCAGCGGCCCAGGCAGAAACACACACACTCCTGACACCCTCACTGTCCGGTGTCTCCGTCGTCTCTCTCCCCACCCAGGGCTGCTGCTATCTTTTATATGATATATTACGTGTTATATGTTTACAGATTTTCCCCAATACCTACTATCTATGTTACAATGTGCTTTTCTACTCTAAACCAATCTGTGAGTGCCAGCATCACAAAGAACATGGAGGTAAGGAAGAAGAAGGAGGAAGAACAGGATCAGGCCCACTTTCCTCCATCTTAGAACTCCTGGCCCCCCTGTACAAAGTCAAACCCCCCTGTACAGGTGTTAAAACCCCCCTGTACAATACTAAAATGCTTCTAACCAAGGCCTGGAACCTCTGAAAATGTCTGAGGGACATTTTGAGTTCCGACAGTCTGATACTGGGGAAGAAAGGAGACCCAAATTCTCTTCCTCATTTGTGTTTTTCTTTATGAAAAATACAGTTTTCCATCTGGGGTTTTCTATCAATTTTTGGCACTGTTTAAAATACCTTGTTTTGCTCGCTTGCCTCTGAATAACTGTGACTAACCCAAGGTTATTTTAGTTGCCTTTGTGTTGGAGGGCCTCTAGAAAATGAGGGGCTGCTGTGCTGGATCCTTTACCCTTGGTATCTTTTAACTCTGAAGAGCAGGCCCCAGAGGATGACCAAAGTCCTTGTGCTGTGTCTGTGCTGCTGAGCTGGGCTGGGCTCCTGGCCCAGAGGCAGCACCTGGCAAGGGCAGCGCTGCAGAGAGACAGCTCTGGCCAGGAGCAGCTCCTGTGCACAGCCCAGCAGGGCTGGGGCACTGCCAGGGCATCCCAGGGACACGAGCAGGGCACAGACAGAGCTCACAGGGGCTGTGCGATGTCCCAGAGGGGGCTGTGTCACAGTGGCACCTCTGTGGCTGTGTCACAGAGGCCCAGAGCAGCTGCGAGGTCAGAAAGGGGCTGTGTGACAGCACAGAATGGGTTGTTTGAGGTCACAGATTGGGCTATGACATCACAGAGTTTGTTGTGTGAGGTCCTTAAGCAGCTACACCATCATACAGGGATTGTGTGACAACACAGAGCAGGCCGTGACATCATGGCATGGCTATATGCCATCATAGAGCGGGCTGTGAGGTCAAAGTGTGTGCTGTGACATTACAGAGTGGCAGTATGACATCACTGAGAGGGTTTTGTGACATCTCTGAGGGGGTTGTGTTATCATAGGTCTGGCTGTGATATCATAGAGTAGGGTGTGAGGGCCATAGAGCCGACTCTACCATCATAGAGGGTGGCTGTGTGACACCAGAGTGGGTTGTGACATCATTGGGTGCCTGAATATCATCACAGAGCAGACTGTGACATCACAGAACAGACAGTGACATCACAGGCTGTAAGAGACAGTCCAAATTTTCCCTAAGACCCAGAGACTAAGACCCTGAAGGCCCTGGCAGGAGTTCTGGCCTGGTTGATGTGGATGCTTGCCAAGTGATTGTTTGCAGGTGTGCTTGCTGTGCACACGATGCACCGCTTTGAGCAGGGACTGGCAATTAGCGGCTTGCTCTGTACGCTTACACCGGCTTCACGATCCCCGCTCCCCATGAATTTGCCCACCTCTTGGCCAGATACCACTCACTTTAGAGAACTTTGGTGACCCCCCCCCAGGGAAGATCCCTCATCTGCCTCACGACCACCATCAAAGACGGAGATTGAAGCGCCCCCCCCCCCCCACCAAGGACTGAGACCCTTAAAAGTCTAACACAGAGGCGATGGCCTGACTGAAGCAGGATGTCTGCCAACTGTTACCTGCAGATGTGCTCGCTGGACCAAGACTGGTTTCCCATGGAAAGCAGTCCTGAAGAAATGGGTCCTGCTCACTGCTGGGACTGGTTTGTCCTGTTTGGAACACGGCTGTCTGTACTTGTTCTCATAGGATTTAATCTCCACTGTCCTGTACCTGCTCCCTCGACCAACTAAAAAAGAGCCCTGAGTTAACCAAAATCTTTGAGATTCTTCTCAACGTTTCAAGACGGATCTATTGTCTGAACCATGAGGATTTTGTCTCTCCATTTGTAGTTATTCCTCTCCACTCTTTCTCTCTCTCTCTTTCTATCCTTTATCTCCTTTCTAATCCTTCTATGGCATTTGCTGTGGGCACTCAATAAAAGGTGCATTTGTTTTGATTGATACTGAAAATCCCTTCTATGTTGTTTTTGCACTCTGAGATCGGGAAAATGAATCATCATGATTCCCGTTTACACTAGAGGATCATGACACGGCATGACTTTGTGATATCAGAGTCTTCTGTGACATCCCAGCACAACTGTATGACATCACAGAATGATAGACCAGCATTGGCTTTGTGACATCACAAGGGGGATTTGTGAGATCCCAGAGTGGGCTGTGACATCACAGGGCCTGTGTGAGGTCACTGGGGACGTCACTTCACCCCGGCTCCCGCTCCCAGTTCCTCTCAGAGAAGTCCAAAGCTGCTCGTGCACAGTGGGATCCCCTGACCCCTGGGTCTCCCCACCCCTGGCGCCGCAGCCTCTCCCTGAGGATGTTCTAGGAGATCAACCCCAGAGCCTGACACGGGGACGGGGGGTCGGTGCTGTGGGGGCTGGGACAGGGAGACAGGGGCCCCCTAGCAGCATCCCTGTGCCCCCAGAGCCAGAGCTTGGGCCAGGGCTCCTTCACCCTGTTATGAATGAGGGCTTGAGAGCACTTTAAAAATCCCCAGCAGGGGATAGCATAAAACAGATTTAATATTAAGTGACAGCATGTTCTGGTTTGAAAGCAAAACCAGTGAGAGTCTCCAAGTCAGAAATACAATTTATTGGGAAAAGGGGAAAAGGACAAAAATACATGCAATAATACAAAGGGAAAGACTACTGACAAAGTCTGAATACAACCTGGCCAGCGTGCTGGTAGCAGTCCAAATTGGAGTAGCTGCAGTCCTCTTAGGATGGCAGATGTAGTTGCTGTGTCTTCTCGGAGAACCTGTGAAAAGGCTGCCCCTCTGTCTAGAAATCCCCAGTTTTATCCAGGTTGGAATGCCTAGCTCCTTCCCCCTGGGCAGAGCATCTTACAATGGGTCGTTATGAGTCACGAGGTGTGTCCTTAATCACCTGCTCCTGGACAGTGTTATCTCTGAGTCATGTGGCAAGGCATTGATGGGGCTATTAACAGCAGATAAGGAAAACTGCCCCAAGGCAACTCCTACTCAGATGGTAAATAGAAAAACGTTCTTTTTTTAATCTTGGACACAGCACCACAGAGTTCCTTGGCAAGAGTCACTCTGCCCCTGACTGGACACTTCAGGCACACCAAGGAAACAAAGCAACAACAAAACCAAACAAAACCCTGGCAATCAAACCAAAAATGAGCCAAAAACTGTCTGGGTGTCTGGGTGTCTCTGTGTGTGTGTGAGTGTGTGTGTGTGTGCCTGTGTTTCTCTCTCTGTGTGTGTGTGTGTGTGTGTGTGTGTGTGTGTATGTGTGTGTGTGTGTGAGAGAGAGAGAGAGAGAGAGAGACAAAAGAACAGTGAGGGCAAGGATAAAAGGAATACAGCCTAAAACCTAAACACAACTTAAACTTAACAGGACTTTACTGGTACCTTAGACTTCAGCATTTAGCAGAAGAACAGCACTTAACAGCATTTAACTTTACTTATAACCTAGGACATAATGATTTAGCAGTGGAATAACACTTACTTAACAATATTCAACTTCACAACTTACACAGAAGAACAACTCTTAGCAGCATTGAACTTCTCTTACAGCTTGTGACTTAACCTTACCTACAGGCCTGACTGGCTCAGCTCTCCAAGGCAATCAAACCCCTCAGACTGCAGCATTTCTGCCACATTTTCCTGAGCACAGGCACTGCTGTGTGCACACAGACACAAAGAGGCACTACAAGGCACCTGTGAGAAATCCCCCTGAGCAAAGGGAAATGCTCCCTGTGGAGCCATTGGCACCTCCCCAGGGGATGAAGGGTTGAGTCTGGAGGAGACAGTGTTTGTGATGATCTCCAGAGGAGCTGAGCCCAGAGGATGTTGGCCAAGGCTGGGACCCAGCAAGCATTTCTCAGCTGGCAGGGGGAATGCACCAGCAAAGGCCCCATGGAACCAAAGGATCATTGTGACACTGTAGGGCCTTGTGAGATCAAGGAACCATTGTGACACTGTAAGTTTTCATGGATTAATGGAGACCACTGTGACACTGCTGGCCTCATGGAAGCAAGGGGACCCTACTGATGCTGTGTGCCTCAATGGAATGTAGGCAGCATTGTGACACTGTGAGGCCCCATCCAAACAAGGCTCCATTGGGACACTGGGAAACCCCATAGAAAAAGTGCTCCAGGGTGACACAGAGAGGCTGCCTGTAATCAGTGGTCCATTGTGACACTGTGGAGCCAAAGGAGACCGTTGTGATACTGCAAACCCCCATGGTCCATTGGTCCAATGGTGTCGGAATCTGTGGGTATTGGTGATTCCGAGATTGTAGAAAGTCTCTGTCTTTCAGCCCCACTGCCAAAGAAGAAGCCATAATTCATCTGTGCTGTTTTCAAGGTTGTTTATTCTTGCTTATCTCTAACATGTTCTGCTGCCCTGACGCAGGTCTGTCCTGCAGGGCAGCGTGCGAGACTCTGCCCCCAGTGGGATGTTACAAACATTATATACCAGAAACTACTTGTGCTATATTTACAATAATGTGCCAATATCTATCATCTACGTTAAACTGTGTGTCCCCAGCCTAAACCAATAGAAAAATGCCAACACTACAGTGAAACATGGAGGGCATGAAGAAGGAGGAAAAGGACAAGACATACCCAATTTCCTCCATCTTGTCCCCTCTGAATCCCTAATCTAGAAACCTAAAATTTTACTTTTGCACCCATGTCACACTTAATTATTACTCTTATCAAACACTCAAAGCTTGTAATTCATCCTGTAAGATTGAAAGCTCCTCTCCATGGACAGAGATCACAGACAGTGTCTCTCGGGGCACTGTACAGGGGGGTTCCTGACCCCTGCCAGGGTCCCAGACCTGCCAGGGCAGCCAGAGGGAAGTCCTGGATTCCCCCACAAAGGTCCATTGTGACATTGCAGGACTCATGGACTGAGGAGTCACGTGACACTGTGAGGCCTGTGGAACCATGGAGACCATTGTGACACTGCAAGGCCTCATGGAATCATTAGGACTGTTATATGCGTGTAGGATAAGTCGTGCAAATAAAATTGTCATCTATTTTATAGTTATGTACTGTTAAGTTATACTCTTATATGAAGTTTTTAAAACGCACAAGCCTGCCACAGTGATTGCAACACAATGTCAAAGCCACCTGAACAAGAGAAGGAGGACTTTATTTACAAGCAAATGAAAGTGGCCAGCCTGGAGATGGATCATCCATCAAGGTGGTCCGACGAATGCCTGGACGATAAATACATGATAAATATCTGAGACTGAGACAATCAGTGCCATCAGGGAGATACATCTCAAAACCAAATTCCTGGAATGCGATCACAGGTCTTTATCACTCTCAGGACATGTATTGTTCAACTTGCCACAGAGAAAAGAACTCCACGTGAATACATGCACTCCAAAAAGGAAGACAAGGAACTCTGCCTCAGGCAAGAAAAATTGTAGAAAAATCGGTCAGACAGGACAATCAGTGTGAAGCATAGAGGACCCTCTGCTGCAGCAGTCAAACGAGTGTCTCATCCAGTGCCAATCCTGGGCTCAACACGGACTTTTTTGAAATGGCTTTTTTTTTTCCCCCTCAAAATTTATATTTGGTACATTTAATAAATTTTATTAAATTAATAACTAATAACTTGGAATATTTCATTTATAACATGTTTATCACATTCTGTTTCTCACGATAAGCACAGTTACCCAAACATAAATTTGACAAGCAATGAGTTAATGGATCCAGCTACTGTTAACTACGAACAAACCTATTTATCTATTTCTGCTAACTCAGCAACATCTAATTTAACTATCATCTTAACTTGCCTAAAACTCTTAAATCTTCAAAATAAATGCCTCACAGAGGACCAGAAATGAGACATCACACCACGATCCATGTGATCAAGTGAAGCCAACTTTACTATTCAGAAATCTATATTTATAATATCTTCTAATGTCCACGTCCCTCTAGCTAATACATGATTTACCAGTCCTAACAGTGCACACATCTAAGACTAAATGCTAATTGGATACCTAATTCTACACACACATTGCTGTGGTCATCTGGCCCACCCTTAGTCCTCTTTATTTTCCACTATTTCAAACTTTGCTGACAACTTGCTGATTCTCGCTAACTCTTCTTCTGTCTACAAGTATTCACTGTCCTTGCTCCTTGAACGGATCACTTTGTTATCAGAAGACTGGATTGTGCCTCTGCTGAATGTGTCCATTGTCCTGCAAAAATTGCTCAGCATCCCCCAGTTTGGCAGAACGTGAATTGGCTACTCAGGTGAACTTGGAGTTTGATAGATTGCACTTGTTAGTGAAGAACCTTGAATGTGTTCATTTTTCTGCAAGCAAGAAGGGTTTGAGCAGGCTGCCTGAGGTGTATCAACAGCTTGCACCATGACCAAGTGCGGGAGTGAAGACCTGCCTTCCGAGGACCTGAGAATTGTTTGTGCTTGACGATGAGAAGAGAAACAGGGAGCATGAGATTGAGAGCACACCAGAAACATCACCTCCTGAGCCGGACAAGGACACCTTACCAGAGACATCCCCAGCTCAGACAGAGAACCTCAGAGAACAGACACTGGCAGACATCGTTACCATGACTTTTCCTGACCAAAATCCACCGTATCCTTCCTGTGGTTCCTGGGTGAACTGTGTGTTGGGCTTGATTGAACATCTGAGGGTAGCCCATGGGAAAAGGAGGGTTTGTTTTCGGTGTGCTAAATGTGGGTAAGAGATGAGTACTTATCACAGCATTGTTTTTCACCTTCCTAAATGCAGGGAAACAGCAGAAATGGCTTCAGCCAGGGAGTGGATCTGTGAGGTATGTGGCAGGGACTTCAAGACAAAAATTGGTCTGAGACAACCCAAAAGATTGGCACACTCATGGGTTAGAAATCAGGAAAGGGTCGCCGTTTCCCACCCAAAACAGACTTCCAAGCCAATAGAAGATGGTGGAGTAAAGAGAAGGAAGAACTCCTGATAAGACTGGAGGCCCAGTTTGAGGGGAACAAAACCATCAATAAACTCATTGCAGAACACACATCACAACCAAAATGGCTAAACAAATCAGCACTAAAATGAGATTTCTGCTGAAGAAACCAGCTGAGGATGTAGATAAGGAACCTGGAATGAGTCATGGAACCAGGGGAGCCGCTGTGTGCCTGAGAAGGGACTTGGCCATTGATCTTGAGAGGAGTCAGATGACTGGGAGACCAGCAGCTGGAAGGAAAACAGATCCCAAGATGAGTCACCACCCTGATAAAGATAACAACAGCTGGGAAACACCAACTGACAGAGGGAGGGGCAGCTGCAGGCCCATTATCTCAGAACCCTCAGTGAATTGCTATCAGCTGGGACAATTCACACCTTCCCAAGGGCATTTCAAGAACTTTCTAGGTGCCCACAGCAGCCTTGGGGCTCTGTGCCCCATGGCCTCCCTGCTGGGCAGCCTCTGCCAGCTCCTGCAGAGCCCGTGGCACCTGTGGGGCTGCACAGACAGCCCTGCCCCGGCCTCTGCCGGCCTCTGGGCCAGCAGAGAGGCCGGCCAGGGCTGGCCATGGCCAGGAACAGGCCCTGAGCCCCGCAGGACGATGGAGCTGGGCCACAGCCAAACTCAGCCCAGGGCAAACCTGCACTCAGCAGCCAGGGCTGCACACAGCTGGGGACAGATACTAGCAGTGACAAATGTCCTGGGCCCCCTCCCTGCTCTGTCCATGCCTCCAAGGGCACAGAGCAGCCTCCTCTCTCGGGCTCTTGCCTGTTTTCAATGCCTTGCCCAGGTGCTGGCCCTGCCCCACAAGGCCTGGGCTGAGTCCTGCCCCTGCACACTCCGCCAGGCTGAGATGGACACTGATGGTTTCTGTTCCAGGCTCTCCCAGCCCAGCCCAGCTCCCTGCAAGCTCTGCCAGCTGCCCTGAGCTCTGGGCAGCACCAAGGGCCTCTCCCCAGCACAGCCCAGCCGGCTCTGGCCCCACAGCTCTGCTCAGGCCCGGCTGCTCTGGGCACTGCCCCACGGCCTCAGTCCCTGCCAAGGGCACAGCAGCAGCTGCAGCTCAGCCAGGACTCAGCCCCAGCCATGGGGGAAGGGGCTTGGCCAAGGCCAAAGGAGTTCTCTGGCTGCCCTGCTCCCCTCTGGCTGAGGTGTTTCACCTCTCCTGCACCAGAAATACTCAGGGTTGTACTCACAGAGTCAGTGGACATTGGGACGTTCCAGCTTTAGGAGATCACTCCAGGAGCTGCAGCTGCATTGTCCTGCAGCCAGAGGTTCCTGTGCCATGGGCTGGCAGTGATTCTGCCCCAGGCACTTCTCAGCACCTTCCCAGCCCTGACTGATTGAAGCTCTCTGTGCCTCTGTGCTGTGCACGGGCTGTTGTAGACAGTGCCCCAGCCCTGCTGGGCTGGGAGAAGAGCTGCTCATCAAGAGAAATGATCCTTGGAAGCTCTTGGTGTTCAGGAGCTGCTTCTGTGCCAGGAGCCTGGCCCAGCTCAGCAATACAGACACAGCACAAGGACTTCAATGACCCTCTCTGGCTTTGTGCTGAGGCCCTAGGCATCAGTCCCTGGGAAGGAGCTGAAGAAACCTCTCAAGAATCAAGTCAGAATCCAACTCCAAAGTTTCTTTGACTTTTATTGAGTCTGAATGAGGGACACAAATGAGAAAGTGTCTCCAGGCCCCAGACAGAGCATAGAATTGGAGGCAGTGATGACAGGTGAGGACAAAGAGAAGCAAAGTCTCAGTGCCCTGGGGCACAGCAGCTTCTGTGCCACCAAGGGCTATCAGGAGACACCTTGTGCTGAGGCCCTGGGGCCTCCTGCACAGCCGCAGCCAGGCTGGGCACTGTCACCTCCTTATCCTGCCCTCAGCATCTCCCCCTAGCCCACATCCCAGTGGCCTCAAGGATCTGCTGGAAGGAGTCCCTGGGGAGCCTTGGTCAGGAATGGCCCTGCGGCCTCCTTCATGCTCAAAGGGACTGCAGGTTTTTTGAAGGACTTTGGCTTTTTCCTTGGAGACTCTGAGAGTTTTGTTCAATCATGGCCTCCAATTAGCTGCTGTAATTAGTCCCTGGAGAGGCTTTGTCAGTAACAACAGAGCGTGGGCTCAATAATGCTTCAAGGAACTCAATTATTTTAAGGTACTTGGTGTTTCCCCTCTGATACAGACTCTGTGAGAGGTTTGTGCAATCATGGCCTCAATTAATCTGTTTTAACGAGTCCTTTGAGAGCTTTATACTGACACTCAGTGGGGCTCATTAATGCTTTGAGATACTCAGTTGTTAAGGTACTTTGGAATATCCTTTCCACACTGAGTCTCTCAGAGGTTTTTGTGCCATCCTTGCCTCCAATTCACTCCTCCAAGGAGTCCATGAGGAGCCTGTGTTGGGGATGGTCCTTAGTGGGACCCATTAATGCCTCGAGACTTTGACTCCTGGAAAGGCTTGTGCCATCTCCTCTCAGGCCCTGAGGTTCCAGGGCTCAGCTCCAAATGCACCACAGGGCTCATTAGGATCAAGCAAGTCCTGACGAACCATGGCTCTGCCTTGATTTCTCTCTGCTCTAGTGCCATTCATTAAGAAGGTTTCCTACAATATTTATGGAGTGATATTTTAAAGAGCTTCTAGGAAATATGTATTCCTGTTTTAAAGGGTCTCTTTTATTGCTGTTCTTATTACACAAGAGGAGATTACAGAATGCAGTGACTGATAATGATCCCAGGACTCTCTTCAGGAGGTCTGGCCTGCTCAGAAAAGCTCTGCCTGGAGGTCTGACCCAGCATGGACAACCTTGCTCCACATTCCCCAAGCCCATCCTGTCTCTCCTCACTCACCTGGGACCTGCTTTGCTTGGAGAACTGGCTGCACTCAGGAATAAAGGGCCTTTCTTTCTTTTTGTTTTGTAGCAAATCCTGAGTTTCCCCATTGAAAACAGATACCCTCTGTAAGAGGCAATCTGAAGACCCTCACTCATTTGCCTGCCGATTGCCACGAGAAGGAACTCCCTTCCCCCACTGCAGTTCTGGCTTGGAGAAGGCAACAGTGCAGGTGCAGCCGCTGCACCGTTACGTTCTGTTCCGAACGAGGCCCCGCAAGAACTTGTCAAGGACTTGCCGAAGACCCAGCGTGGACCCAGCTCAGAGCGGCCCTCTGCAATTCCTGCTTCACTCTCCACCTTTAAGCCAAATGAACTGTTGGGGTGACTCTGGTGGTCTTTCACTGAAGACCCCTCATCTGCCTCCTTACCACCGTGACAGACGGAGATCAAGAACCCTCTCCCCAAGGACTGAGACTGAGACCCCTACCACAGAGAGTGGTGGTGGGGGGGAATGACATGACCTGTTCTTCTCCAGTAACTTCAATGGACTTATTCATCATTGTGTTTGTTCAGCCTGGATGATTTTCTGTAGATACACCTGTTCCCCCCATAGCAATTTCAATAGACTCTCATTGTTCCCCCCTTTCCCTCTGTGGACTATAACTGGACCCCTGGGTTGGGCAGGATTTTGGAGACTCTCCCCAACACAACAAGACGGATCCCCATCGTCCGGACCACTGAGGACCTCGCCTGTGTTGGTAGCTGTTCCCATCCCCCCTTCTCTCTCTCTCTCTCTCTCTCTCTCTCTCTCTCTCCTTTTTATTTCTTTTCTGACCCCACTATCGCATTTATTGTTTTTTGGCCCTTAATAAAGGTGCATCTGTTGTGATTAAACTGATAGTCCCCTGCTGTTTGTCTTTTGCACTTTGGGATCGGCTAACGAACCTTCACGACACCCCGCTATAAGCGGATCGTGACACCCTCCTCAAGTGTGTTGCAAACCCAAGGTGGCCAAGTGCCTCCAAGACCACTCCAGATCTGCCCTGGGCCAGCTGTGAGGGTGGATCATCAGCCCAACCTGCACTGGGCCATTGCAAGGGACTCTTGCCATGGTCACTGCACTGACCCCACTGCTGGGTTTGGGTGCCATGGCAACCCTCATCAGTTCAAGTTTCCTTGGAAACCACCCCAGGACCCCTTTCTGCAGCCAGGTTCCATGGCCACTTGCCTGCAGAGCTGTTACTGCCCTCGGCTGCCATGGCAGCCCTCAGGACAAAGCGGTGCCAGGGCTGTTCCAGGCACAATTGCAGTGCCACTCCTTGGTGCCACCACGTGCCACAGCAACAGCCACAGGGACCCATTCCTTAGTTCGGTGCCACAGCAATCAATGCCTGGAGGCATTGTGATGGTTGCTTGCCATGGAAACATGCCCTGGGCCTATCTTCAGATCTGCTGTCACAGCCCAGAGCCAGAGGGGATTCCTTGCCGGGGCCTTGTGCCATAGGCACCTGCCCTGTGCCACGCTGGCCAGTCAGGAACCACGGAACCAGCAGAAAACGGCAGTGCCAGGGCCAAGGACAGGTCAGGCAGACAGAAAGGGGCAGTGCTGGGCACTGTTTCCATGGCAAGCCTCACTGGGTGTGACACCTGGGACACCTTTCCTGTCAGGTGTCATAGAAACCCCTTTTTGGGACTGATGGCACGGACACTGGCACTGAGACGCTGCTGGGACAGGTGCTGAGCACAGGGCTGAGCACACAGAGATGGTTTTGCTCTTGCTGAGCTCCCACTGAGCCAAGGCCTGTCCTGCCCCCCTGGGCCACGCTGGGGAGGGGCTGGGGCTGGCAGGGAGGTGTGGAGGGGACACAGCCAGCACAGGTGACCCCGCTGGCCCTGGAATACCCCAGCCCATAGGACATCCTGGTGAGTGTATAAAGCGGGGGAAGTAAGGAGCAAGGGGAACTTTTGGAGTGAGGGCTTTTGTCTTCCTAGGTAACTCTTAGGCAGGATGGGGCCCTGTTTTGCTGGTGCACAAGGTAAGCACCAAAAACACAGACACCAACCTAAGGAAGTGTGTAATTTATAGAATGCAAAACAGCAAAAACTGACAAAAGGAGAAGCTCTGCAAAGGACATAGTCATTAGCCAAAGCTACAAAACCAGCTCAGCAATGCACCCAACCATCACTACCAAAGATTGCCTACATTGATTAAGATAGATTTAGCAGCAGTAACTCTCAGACTTTACCATCACCCAGACCCACACAGCAGCTTTGAAGTAGCTGTTGCAGCCAAGAACTGCAGAGCCACTCCTAGACACTGGAAATTCCTGCAGGTGCCTCCAGCCCCAGATGAGTCGCCAGCCTTGCTGTGAGAGGGCCCAGCTCTGATACTGCTCAATAAACAAACTGACTGCAGTGTGGGAGCATCTGTTTTCATCCTCCTCTTGGGTCCCTCCCAAAGCCTGGCCAGGGCCCAAGGAGGAACCAAGGGAGCTGACTTTGATCCTACAGCCCCAAGCCAGATGGGGCCTTGTCCACCTTCTAAATACAGAAAAGTAAAGCCATGTTTGACTAATGAACACATCCAGTGATGATATTGCTAATAATGCATTGTTCAGGAGCAGCTACAAATACAAAATTTGATTAGAAAGTTCTCTTTGGTTACAAGATGCAGCTGAGGATGTGTAATCAGTTCCTAACTGTTAGAGGTGGTGTGCCCAATTCTGTTAATTGGGCAGTTTACTTTATCTCTTCCATAACCAATCATCTCTCTGGGAAATATCTTCTGCTAATGGGCCATTGTATGTCACTGCATGACTGATAAAAATGAAATCATCCCATTGTGAGATGCTCCACCCAGTGGGAGGAGCCAAGCATTCCTGCCTGGATATAATCTCAGACTTCAAACACCACAGCCAGCCTTTTCCCACTGCATTCTCAGAGGAGCAGCTTTTCTTCTGCACTGGATTCCCATAGGAAGATTCCCAACACCACCACTACTGGACCTACAGAGGCAAACTCCACCCTGCTCCAGGATCACTGCTTGAACAGAAGCACACCTGTCACTGCAGGAGGACTGCAGCCACCATTTAATTGGACTGCTGCCAACACCCTGACCCACAGTGTGTCAGGTCATATTCTGACTCGGTCAGTGGTTTTTCTTACGTTTGTCCCGCTGCATTTGCATTTTTGATATTCTCCTAGTGAAGGACTGCTCCCTTTGGCACACAGGCAAATCCCATCCTGCCTTTTTCCTTCCTTGCCAGACGAGGAGCTGAAGATGGAGTCCAGAGTTGACAAATCCCCATGGCAGAACCTCATGGAAGAGGCTGTTTTGAGCGGCTCCATGGAACAGGAATCCAATGGGGAGGAAAAGCCACAGAGATCCCACAGGAGGAGGGGCTCCAAACCCAGCCCAGGGTGCTCTGAGGAGGAAAGACCCAACCTGTGCCAGGAAGGTGGGCAGAGCTTCAGCAAGAGGTCAGAGCTGGTGGTCCATGAGCAGCTTCAGAATGGGGAGAATCCCTACAAGTGCTTGGAGTGTGGAAAGAGCTTCAGACAGAGCTCTGACCTGCTCCGCCACCAGATGATCCACACAGGGGAATGGGCCTACGAGTGTGGGGAGTGTGGGAAGGGCTTCAGGTGCAGCTCTGAGCTCATCGCCCACCAACGCATCCACAATGGGGAGAGGCCTTATGAATGTCCTGAGTGTCCAAAAAGGTTTCACACCAGCTCCCATCTCCTTCTGCATGAGCGGATTCACACAGCCGAGAGGCCCTTCCGCTGCCCTGACTGCGGAGAGGGCTTCAAGCATAACTCCCACCTCGTCAGGCACCAGCGCATCCACACTGGGGAGAGGCCGTACAGGTGTCCCCAGTGTGGGAAGAGCTTCACCCAGAGGTCTAACTTGACCAGACACCAACGGAGGCACCAGTAAGAGAAGCCCTGCAAATGCCCTGACTGCAGGAAGAGCTTTGTCCAGCTTCATCCTCTATTGGAGGACCCATGTTGGGAAGAGATCTGGTGACCCATGTTCCCTGTGATCCATGCTGGGAAGACAACTGTTCCTTTTCCTGGCCCTGGCAATGACATGATGTGGGGTCAAATGACGTGAGGATTTGGCCATTGTGTTGCAATTACATTCACTCTCACACTGATGTCATTGCCAGGGGCAGGAAAGTGACTGTTTCTTTCCCCCAAGGAGAAGGGCATCCTTTCCAGGAAGGAAGAAATATGTGTCTGGGAAGAGACAGTCGGTGGTGATGTACTTTTCCCTGTAAATGGTTTTTCTTACGATTTCTGTGTTCAATATAGTTTCTGTTCCTGTTCAATATTGTTTCTGTTCCTGTTTGTTCCTTATCACATTGCTGTTCTCAATAAATTGTTCTTAGCTCAGGATCTTTGTCTTTTGTGCTTTCCATGGGAGGCAGGAGGGCAACAAGCTGCACTGCAGTATTACTTGGAGCAGGAAATTGGAGAATCCCATTCCTAAACCTGGGCCCATGGAAACCAGGATTGCGAGCTGGTCCCAGCCTTGGTGGCCATGGCAACAGCCTTGGGAGTGGCTCCCTGGCTGGGGCTGTGGGAACCTCTTCACTCTGGTGCCCAGGGACAGGACTGGAGGGAACGGCTGCAGCTGAGTCGGGGCAGTCTTAACTTGGATCTCAGGAAAAGGTTTTTCCCCAGAGGCTGCTGGGGCACTGCCCAGGCTCCCCAGGGAAAGGTCACAGCTCCAGGGCTCTTTGCACTCCAGCAGCATTTGGACACCACTGTTAGGCCCAGGCTGGCATTGTTAGGGTGTCCTGTGCAGGGCCAGCAGTTGGATTCGAGGATCCTGATGTATTCCACCCAGCTCAGCCAAAAATTCTGTGGTTCTGGGATCCCATGACCCTGGGAATGGGAGTGCCAATGGTTGCCATGGCAACAGACTCTGGCTCCAGGCCTGAGCTGGTGTCCATGGCAACCACCTCTGCAATGGGGTCTCCATGGAGCTGCCCAGGGACTGACCATAGCAACAGCAGCTGGGGATGGTTGCCATGGAAACTGACCATGGCAATGAGGCCTGGTGATGTTTGCCTGCTTAGTATCAGATTTGTCACACACACTCAGAGGGGTTCCATGAGGACTTTCCAAGAGTCTCCAGGCTCTTCAAGAGCTTGAATATCACACACTGAGACAGGGGCTCCATGGAGACCTCCCAGGGCTTTCTGGGGATGGTAAGGAACTGAGTAGTCAGAGGCAGTCACAGCCATTCCATGGTGACATCCCAGAGGACCTTGTGCTGCAAAGCCACCGGTCTGTCACAGGCACTCATGAGGGCTCCACGATGATATCCCAGGAGTCCCCAGGCTGCCAAAGAGTCAGGATGTCCCAGACACTCACAGGGGTTTCTGTCACCGGCAGAATGGGAGCTTCAGGCAAAAGCTTTATTTCTTTATTGGAGAAACTCCTGCTGAATCATGAGGTGGAGAAATGATACCCAGCAGCCGCCCTGAATCCCCCAAAACTCTCCAGGACGTTTAGACTTCTAAAATTCCTTTAAGAGAGGAGCCTCTGAGTGGCTGGATCCAATCCCAACTCCAGACTTTCTCAAAGGTGTAAAAGATTGGACAGGTGGAATTGAACTTCAATTCAATTTGTCCCACAGGATTAGCGATGGAATACCAGATATATTTATAGAAATATAAAGGATCAGTTCATACCGAGTGCTATCACACAGCACTTACAGGATGGCCAGGGTACCAGACCCAGTCAGCATGGGTTTACAAAGGGTAGATCATGTCTGAGCAACCTGGTCTTCTATGACCAGGTGACCCATCTGGTGGATGCAGGAAGGGCTGTGGATGTTGGCTATTTAGACTTCTACAAGGCCTTTGATACTGTCTCCTACAGCACAGTCCTGGAGAAGCTGGCAGTCCACAGCTTGGACAGGAGCACTCTTTGCTGGGTTAGGAACTGGCTGGATGGCCAGGCCCAGAGAGTGGTGGTGAATGGTGCCGCATCCAGCTGGGGACAGTCACCAGTGGTGTCCCTCAGGGCTCTGTACTGGGACAAGTTCTATTTAATATTTTAATAGATGACATGGATGACGGCATCAAGTCCATCATTAGTAAATTTGCATTCCCGTCTTTCCCCCCGCCACCCGGCCCTCCTTCGAGGGGCGGTGTTGGGGCGGGGGGGGGGTCTCTCTCGGCAGGCCGGGGCCGACAGGGGTAGACCCGGCGTCCTGCGCCCCGGATAGACCTGTTGCACCCAAGATCCGGGGAAGACCCGGCGTCCTGCCACCGGGGTAGACCTGTTGCACCCAAGCCCCAGGGTAGACCAGGCGTCCTGCGCCTGGGGTAGACCTGTTGCACCCAAGCCCCTGGGTCGACCGGGCGTCCTGCACCCGGGGTAGAGACCGGGCGTCCTGCCGCCAGGGTAGACCTGTGTCACCCAAGCCCCGGGCTAGACCTGTCGTCCCGGTGCCGGACGTCTCCTCCGGCCCCCGGCTTTAAGCCGTGTTCCTGCGCCGCGCTAGCCCTGTCGTCCTCCTCCGGCCCCGGCCTCCGGCTGCCCGGCCGGCGGGGCAGACCTGTTCCTCTGGAGCCCGGGTAGACCTGTTGTCCCGCGCACGACTCACCCTCTGGCCGCCGGGCGCCGGGCTAGAGAGGGAAGGAGCCGGCCGGTAGGAGCCGGCGGCGCTCCCGCCTCCTCCTTTGTGCCCAAAGCCACGGCAGCCCGGCTCCTGCCTCCCTTTCTGCGTCCCTCGCTTCCTTCGGCCGTCCTGCCCCGGGCTGGGACGGGGCCGGGCCGGGCCGGGCCGGAGCGCCAAGGAAGGAAGGCCGTCAAAGCAGGAAGGCCGGGCGAGAGCCGAAGAGAAGGCTTCTCGGAAAAGGGGCTGCCGCCTCTGCCGCGGGCTCTGGCCCTGCCGGCCGAAGGCCCCGCCTGCCTCGATGTGGGCCGGCTCCCGGCCCTGCCGCCGCTGCAGACGTGCCAAGCGGCCGAGCAGAGAGCGGGCGGGGGACTTGAGGGTAAAGGCTGCGGGCGGCGCCGGGGAGTCTGACGGGGCAGGGCGGGGCGCCCCCAACCGTCGATGGGCGGGCGGCTGCCACAGACAGGGCAGGGCCAGGGGGCAGGGACGGGGAGAGAGGCCACGCCAGAGTGCGTGCAGGAGCGGCGGGACGGGGTTGGGGGCGGGGGGGTGCTCTGACGGGGTGGCGTCGGATTGTGAGTGTGCGGAGCGGGCGTGCGTGTCCCTGTCTCTCTCCCTCTCTCTCTGTACCTCTCTCTCTTTCTCTCTGTGAGCGAGGGCCGTGGGCCGGCGCCTCCGTGCTGGCGCCGGGCACCTCGACGCCGAGCCCCCCGCGGCCCCCCCCCCCCAGACCCCTGCCGAGGGCCGAAGGGCTCTGCGGACCGTGAAAGAAGCAGCCCAGGAACGGCCCAGAAGCGACCGCCCGAGTCGCATCGGGGGCCGCCGCCGCCGCGCTTCCCTTGCACGCTGGCCCCGCTGAGATGCTGTGGCCCCGTGGCCCCGGGGGCAGACCTCGTGTTCCGGGCGCCGGGGGCAGACCTGTGTTCCCGGCCTCGAGGTTGACCTGTTGTCCGAACGGCGCCAGCTTAGACCTTTTGTCCGGCCTCCGGGGTAGACCTGTTGTCCGGGCGCCGGGGTAGACCTGTTGTCCGAACTCCGGGATAGACCTCTCGTCCGGGCGCCGGGCTAGACCTGTTTCCAGGGACCCGGGGTAGACCTGTCGTCCGGCACCCGGGCTAGAGCTCTCCTCCGGGCGCCGGGCTAGACCTTCGGTCTGGGCGCCGGGCTAGACCTTTTTCTCCGGGCGCCGGGCTAGGCCTGTTTCCAGGGACCCGGGCTAGACCTGTTGTCCGGCACCCGGGCTAGTGCTCTTCTCCGGGCGCGGGGGTAGACCTTTTTCTCCGGGCGCCGGGGTAGACCTCTTCTCCGGGCGCCGGGGAAGACCATTTGCCCGGGCGCCGGGGTAGACCTTTTTCTCGCGGTCGCCGGGCTGGACCCGTTGTCCGTGCGCCAGCTTAGACCTTTTGGTCCGGGCGCCGGGGTAGACCTTTGGTCCGGGATGCGTGGTAGACCCGTTGTCCGGACTGCGGGGTAGACCTCTTGTCCGGCCTCCGGGGTAGACCTGCTGTCCGGACTCCGGGGTAGACCTGCTGTCCCTGCTGGCGGGTAGACCTCTTGTCCGAATCTCGGGGTAGACCTGGTGTCCGAACTCCGGGGTAGACCTGCTGTCCGGGCGCCGGGGTAGACCTGTTGTCCATACTCCGGGGTAGACCTCTTGTCCGAATCTCGGGGTAGACCTGGTGTCCGAACTGCCGGGTAGCCCTGTTGTCCGAACTCCGAGGTAGACCTCTTGTCCTAGCTGGCGGGTAGACCTGTTGTCCGAATCTCGGGGTAGACCTGTTGTCCGAATCTCGGGGTAGACCTGCTGTCCGAAACCCGGGGTAGACCTGCTGTCCGAACTCCGGGGTAGACCTGCTGTCCGAACTCCGGGGTAGACCTCTTGTCCGAACCGCGGGATAGACCTGGTGTCCGAACTACGGGGTAGACCAGTTGTCCCTGCTGGCAGGTAGACCTGTTGTCCGAATCTCGGGGTAGACCTGCTGTCCGAAATACGGGGTAGACCTGCTGTCCGAAATACGGGGTAGACCTGCTGTCCGAAATCCGGGGTAGACCTGCTGTCCGAACGGCGGGGTAGACCCGTTGTCCGAATCTCGGGGTAGACCCGTGTTCCGGGGTAGACCTGTTGTCCGGACTCCGGGGTAGACCTGCTGTCCGAACTGCCGGGTAGACCTGCTGTCCGAACTGCCGGGTAGACCTGGTGTCCCGGCCGGCGCCGGAAGTTCGCCAAGGGGTCGCTGTTTCCAGCCGCCTCCGGCTACGTCGACGTAGAGGGCGGCCTGCGGTGGCGCAGCTTCCCGGTCGAGCGCCAGCGGTCCCCTTGGAGGCGCCGGCGGCCTTGGACTCGTCTGTACGTATATTGGGAGCGAGGTGACGGGCCGCATCCCCGCAGGTTCCACGAGGGCGCCTGTGTCCGAGGCGGAGGATAGGGCGGCCGCGTCGCGCGCGGTCGTCGGGGCGAAGCGAGTGCCGCCTGCACCGGGTGAGCCGCGGGGGCTTGGTCCCGGTGCCCCGTCCTGCCCCCCAGGGCAGTTTCGAGGAATATCCGACCCGAGAGGCCAGCGAGAAATGACGAGGCCGAGAAAGCCAGAGCGAGGGCCGCGAGAGAGACGAAGCGAAAGGCCGAAAGAGCGTGTCGAGAAGCCGCTCGCTGAGCGCAGCCAAGGTTGCAGAGAGAGACAGCCCCCGCCGCGGGCGGGCTCGAGTGTGGCGTTCCGCTCCGGTCGGCCGCCGCCGGCCCGGTTTGCAAGGGGGGGCGGCCCCCCTGGGACACGATGGGCTGGCGGGGC